>NC_090873.1:37636534-37639034 GCF_036669935.1 Montipora foliosa | reverse complement strand
ATTATCTTCCTTTTTAAAGATAGCAGCTAGAATTCCCACCATCTCTGTAAGGAAATTTAACGTAATCTAATCTAAATATTGATACATTCGATTGTCCACTGAAAGTTGCAATTGGGATAACTATTCAAGAAATTTCTTATCCTATCTTTAAGAAACAGAACTTTGTGTACGCAATTCGATGTCTTCTCTGAGTATTCATGCAGCCATAGAAAACGAGTTAAAAAGCGTTGATATGATTCAGTTCAGAGAAAGTTGTTTGTGAGTACCGTAATTTAGTTTAACTGATATTTACAATCCATTTTATAAGTAATATTGAGGAAAAGCATACCGATATCTCTTATGCTCGGTTTAATAACCAAGGCGAATTGTGTGATGTTCTGAATTGGGAAAAAAATCAGTAATTAAGTTATAATTCGAAACAAATGTTGTTTTAGTTACCAGAGAGTTACTTTCAAATGCGGGAATAAAAAAATACCGGGTAATGTTACCCACACGGAATATAGTTATAGATACTAACGAACAAAAACCATCAATGCATATAGCAGAACCACTAGTCATTAAAAAATGATCTTGTTTAAGGTCGGCATTTTTAATCTCTTTTAGTTGTCTGCAAAACGCTTTACAGCTGTTATCACAAAGGAAATGAAAACGCTGCCCGTGCTCTTGATTTCTGTTGTTACTTTTCAAATTGTTGTTAAAACAAACTGTCAACAATGTCCTTTATTTGGATCTGAGGTGTCCATCTTGGGATGGATGTTGCAAGGACACATCTATCAAACAATGATGGCCGATATTGGACTTCATTGCCTTTCGGTCTGCCTCAAGGATGATCGTTGCCAAAGCTTCAACTTTGTGATATCTCTCCAAAAGTGCGAATTCAGTGATCGTACCAAGGAAGCCAGACCTGAGGATTTTATTCCAAATGCAGACAGATATTATTTCAGAAAATACATAAACAGAGGTAAGGGGAATTTAACAAGGTTTACGAAAAGAATTGCTAAAACAAAGATAAAGAAATAATACTAGTTTCTCAATTTCAGCCGAACTAGGCTCCACCTCTAAACTAGCAGCCGAGTCCTGCAAGGAAATTAAGATGAGTGAAGGAAGAGCCCCCAATGGCAAATACTGGATGTTTTCAATAAAACCAGGGATTCCAGTACTTGCATTTTGCGATATGAAAACGGAAGGTGAGAACTGATGACTTCGTGCTCCTTTGATCTCCTTCTCCGTCTTCTTCTTCATTATCATCCCCACGTCAGGCCTGATTCATGATGCCCTCCCAGGGGTTTTGGGGGAATAAGAGAACATGGCTAATTTGAACTGGGGAACAGAGGAAGGGAACAGGGGAAGAATGCCCCCCCTCCTCCGTCTGTTTATTAGAATTCCGTCTCCCCCCCCCCCCCACATTTCTATCATCCTTATCTACATCTTTATGACCTTTATCTTTACCAATCTCCATTTCCATCTTCATCTGCATCTGCATCCGTCTCATGTTTTTGACTTCCTTTTTCTTCGTTTAACCTCATCTATATTCCTTTTTCTCCGGCAACCCCTTTAGCTGTCTTGTTCTGCACCACTTTCTATTGTTTCACATTTTCTTAGTTCCCTCGAACCAAAACTAGGGTAAAGAGGCGGGGGGTGGGGGGTGGGGAGGGAGAGTGGTAAGCAGATCGACTACACGCTAATTGCAGCTAAGGTTGTTCCTTTATGTTGTAGATGTTGATGAATGCACTGCTTCTTCACCGGTGTGTCATGTAAATGCTGTATGCAACAACAATATTGGTTCCTACCGGTGCACTTGCAAACCCGGTTACGCTGGGGACGGAAAAATTTGCAGAGGTAACTTAAAGATCACCAGATGCAGTTAAAACAAGTATAAGAGGGTAGCTTTGCATGAAAATGCACGCGTGATTGAGTTTGATGTGCCAGTGCCCTTTGGTGTGTCAACAAATAAAGATTTGTTTTCGCATGAAGTTAGGGAAGGATCTCGTCGATACTGCGGCTGTAGTGATGCACACACCGAATGTGCTTATTTAAGTTCTTAGGATCCAAGCGTAGCCTGACCTTCTTTTTTCCGTCTGACGTTTCTTTGACATTGCAAACAATCGAGTTGACCCGATCGGTACGTTCAGTTACGTCTGCGATAATATCGCCTGCAAGCATCTTGTCTAAGTCGGCTTCGTAGAAAAGGTGCATATATACCGGTACTGTACAGGGATGTTGAGCAACTGGAATGGTGTTTTCTATGAGCTGTATGTGGTATTTGCCATCTAGGAACCGGCCAATTCTGTCAAAACAATCTTTGTATTCTTCTAGGCCGATGCATATGGACTTTGGTAGGCTTGCAATTTGGGGAGCTATTTCTTCCTGGGGTGGGGCTTGGGTATACTGGAAAGCTCCTGGTTGTGTATAGTGATGATTTTGAATTCTTGTGCAATCTGGAAACCAGTCATAGATAGGCGACCCGTGGCCTCGATAAGATTGAACTTTGAGGAGTCTG
>NC_090873.1:37629034-37634034 GCF_036669935.1 Montipora foliosa | reverse complement strand
GTTAGTATTGTAAAACTTAAAGTAATATTGCTGTTTACTTATGCGCGTTAAGCTACATATTTTGTTCCTATAGACTTTATAATTAGAAATATCTCCCGATGCATACATCTTGTTCTTAATCCTAATGGACACTCTCAGGCCCTTAGTTATCCAAGGCTTACAAAGTTGCTTTACTTTTCGTTTAGAGAGCGCTTTTAGAGGTGCATGCTTGTTCACAATCTTGTTAAATTTGTTGTAAAAGGAGGAAAATAAATTGTCCACATCACACGCGCCAGTTATAGAAAGTGCATTCCAGTTTACATCGGAGAGTTCAGTGTTAAAACATTCAGCAGAAAAACGTGAAAAGTCTGGCAACTTGACTTTCTTCTTGATCTTAATTTTTTCCTTCATAGATTCAAAAATGCAGAATTGTGAAAAATGATCGCTGATGTCAGAAATTATATTTCCGCAGGACACAACTTGGGCAGGATTATTTAGAAATACATTATCAATAAGGGTGGCAGAGGTTTGGCAAACACGTGTTGGTTTGTCAATAGCAGGAATAAGGTAGCAACTCTGAAGAGAGGATAAGAAGCCATGGCTATAAGAAGACGTGTGACATTTTAGAAGGTCAATATTGAAGTCGCCCATGATAACGACATGTTTCCCGGAAGAGACAAATTTTTCTATAGTTTCTTCAAAATATTGTTGAAAACGTTCAGGTGAATTATGCTGTCTGTAAAGAACGCCACAAATAATATTTTTCTTATTGACAAAGGAAATCTCGATCCACAATGCTTGAAAAGCTTCATTAGTAGTCTTTTCTAAGATTCGATAATTAAGCGATTCATTAATAAACATACCTACACCTCCTGACACCAAAAGTGTCGGTATTCGGGCAGTACATGTATGCAAATGAGAAATAGTGATTTTTGTTTCAGTGACTCCAATAATATTAAAGTGAAATTCAAGCTCGCACAAAAGATGAGTTTGCAGATTTTCAAGGTTACGACTTAGGCTAACAACATTGTTGTGAAAGACTGAAAAGATAGTCTCCAATTCGTCACCGGATAATTTGTTTTTAATTTGCATAAAACTATGGGGAGAGAAATATCCACTATGTATAGGACAATTCGAAAATTGGTCACCAGAACATTCAAAGTAAACAAATCAAGCTCATATAAACCTGTTAACTTATCTAAACTTTTCCTAGTTTTGCAGACATTCGCAAGGGAATTGTTAAATTGGACGTGGATTGCTTTTAGATCTCCTCTTAAATTAAAGTACGGTAATTCCTTTAGTAAGTGCAGAAGCGTCCGTACACATAGATTGCAAGTTGCTTTATAAATAGTATCCTTCCAAACGTTGTCTGATTGCGAGCCTAACACCATTGTATCTTTGAGCGTTTCTTCCCTAAAAGCTGGGTAAAAGCCGCAATCATCAATAAGGCTGCCAGCTTTAGTTACGAATTCGTCTAGAGGCACGTCGCCTTGTTTGAGGCATTTTAGGGGGTACAGGAACATGGTTTAATTGCTTTTGGGTCTTGTCTAGTTTAACACCAAGTTAATACTTTATCACTGCAGCTTGCACCCCTTTTGTGGTGATACATACTTAATTGACCTCTCCTCGTAGGGAGGTTTCAGGGTCCATGTAACCCAATCAACGTCCCAACTGGCCGGAGGCAAACCAGTTGGTAATTTACAAGTGCAACCGAGAAGTAGAACCAGGGACGTCCAGGATAAATTGTAACGCCTCGTGCCGGTGAACGGTTCTTGAACCCGGAATCAGTGGATATCAAGGCAAGCGTCCTAACCACTGGGACACACTACCTCCACGATAGGGGCGAGGAAGTTCAGACCAGGATAAAGGAGCATTGGCGGCGATATGTAAAGTTAACATTCCTGGTTAAAACTGGAAAGCGAGTGATCAACTTCTCCTCTGCTAAATGATTTTGTATTTTTGTTGAAGATTTTAACGAATGCAGTTCATCGTCTTCACCCTGTCACGTCAACGCAAAATGCCAGAATACCGAAGGATCTTATTTGTGTTTATGTGAAGCTGGATACACTGGAAATGGAAAAACCTGTACTGGTAAGAGTGTCTGATGAATAGCTATCAGGATGATTTTTGGTCAATTTCCAAGGCTAGAACACTAGATCAAAATTAAAAGCGTAAATAAAGGTACCCCAGCACAATACAAGTCAATAAAAGGGACTAACCAACAACAAAAAGAAAATTAGCATGCTTGCAAAAACGTTCAGACCAGGATAAAGGAGCATTGGCGTCGATATGTAAAGTTAACATTTCTGGTCAAAACTGGAAAGAGAGAAATCAACGTCTCTTCAGCTAAATGACATCTTATTTTTGTTGAAGATTTTAACGAATGCAGTTCATCGCCGTCACCCTGTCACGTTAACGCAAAATGCCAGAATACCGAAGGATCTTATTTGTGTTTATGTGAAGCTGGATACACTGGAAATGGAAAAACCTGTACTGGTAAGAGTGTCTGAATAGTTGTCGGTACCACTTTTTGCCACTTTCCATAGCATGTTCCTTAGCTAGAACACTAGGTCCAAATAAAAGCGTAAATAGAGGTATCCCAGCACAGTACAAGTTAATAAAAGGGACTAAACAACAACAAAAGGAAAATTAACATACATGCAAAAAAGTCAAAATGAAAAGAAAAAGTATAAATAGAAAACGCAGAAAGAAAATAAAGTCATAGCACTTTAATTCTTCAAGATGGTTAACATTGGTAACGCTGAAAAAAGAGGTTAAGCAGTTTATGCTTTAACTTTACCTTTATTTACAAATAAATCATATTTGTACAAACAAGACCATGATGGCCCGCAGTTAGCATTGCTATTCTAGGCGGGCCACTTACACTTCGACATTATTTCTGGCTCTCACAAGTAAACAAAAAGGCACTTTAAAATTTACAAGAATTACAATAAGCAAATGGCATACGCCTACCAGAATTGGTTCTGGGGTAAATTCAGATCGAATGCACAGGCTCTGGTACGCAGACCAGCTGACGAGTAGAGGACGCAAAGTTACCTTGAACATGCACTAAGGCATAGGAGAGCATCAGGGTTATTAACAATACCACAATAATAAAACAAGCTTTCTTAGTTTAATTAAGGCAGCTCAAACAAGCAGTTTCAACACTTTCACGAGACCTTGTATTAGAAGGATTGATACCACAACGCTTTATCACTTAACAGCAATGTTATGGTACCATGTAAAACATGCAGTTATATTTGTGACGTATCAAGTTACTCTGTCAACAGGAAAGCCTTTGCAAAAACACCCCATATTTTGGCTGTAGTTGGACATGTCTAAAATCGAGCTCGATGACCCCAATTTTTTATTGCACACAAGTGAACAGCTAGCTATGATGAAACTCTCTACAAAGTTTAAAAACCTCTGTGCAGCGGATTCAGAGCTATCTTAAATTTTCAAATATTTAAGGTGGCTCTGAATCCGCTCCACAGATTTTTTTTAAACTTTGGAGAAAGTTTAATTCTGGCATGCTGATTACATTTCAAAAATTTAAAAAAATGGACGTCACCCAGTTCGTTTTTGAGATATGAGCAGCTAAAGCCAAAATATGGGGTGTTTTTGTAGGGCTCTTCTGTTGCCATGGTAACTTTTTACGTGACAAAAATGAACGCATCTTTTTTAGCAATAATTGGTGTTTGACATCGTACCATAACATTGCTGTTCAGTGATAAAGGGTTGTAGTGTCAATCCTTCTAAGAAGGATGTTTCTTTTAAGTGTTGAAACTGGTTTCAGCCACCTTAAGCCGGTCAAAGACTAGTAAAAATTTGAGCTTGACATATGTGATAACAGATGGTTGCAAGGAGTCGGTATCAAGGATTATA
Organism: Montipora foliosa; assembly: GCF_036669935.1. Classification (NCBI taxonomy): domain Eukaryota; kingdom Metazoa; phylum Cnidaria; class Anthozoa; order Scleractinia; family Acroporidae; genus Montipora; species Montipora foliosa. Next base: position 37,630,170 of record NC_090873.1, on the reverse strand, counting down.
CGAACGGTTCGCGTATCTATTTGAAGTGCGAGTTGTAAATAAAATGGAAAAGTGTTTCGACTCTACAGGAAAAAATAATTTTACTTATATGCAGAAGAGAATGAAAGAAAAGCATCTTCCTTTGTTCCTATTTGATGTTGTATCTATCTGATAGACATCGACGAATGCAATGCGTCTCCCTCACCCTGTCATGCAAAAGCCAAATGCAAAAATAATCAAGGATCTTATTTGTGCTCATGTGAGGCTGGATATACAGGCGATGGAAAAACATGTACTGGTAAGATTGTCATTGTTGATAACATTACTTATAGGCATATTATAATATTATACTAGTAAAGTGGGCAAATCGTCATACGTTTCCACTTGCTTTCTCATAGAGTTTTGCCTTAACCCCACAGAAATTCCAAGCTTAAGGTTGTGAATAGTGCGAGAGCCAATCCTTCAAATTCATAATGTTTATTCTCATCACCATCCCGGGTCTACATTTACAACTGTCAGAGCATTGCAAGCTGGACTGATATCGGCTGCCAGCGGTGCACAGATATGCTAATGTCCGGTCTCACCCACAGATTGATTACTTGTAAAAGCGCATTTGCATATGTGAATAGGAAATGCGCTATATAAATTCATTTCTATTACCATTGAACAAGCAGATTAAAGATGCTGAACGTACTCCCTTTTTTGACTTTATTTGTTATCTTCATTTTGGTTTCATTTTGGTGTCTTTTTGCATTTCAACAGATTTATGTTATTTAATTTTATAGGTACGTTTTGCCATTGCGTGCAGAATATTCAATATATCGAGCTTTCCAATAATGTAAACATTAATTTAAGACCTGTTTCAATTGCAAGTTGTAAAAGGGACTAAACAAGAACAAAAAGAAAATTAGCATGCTTGCAAAAAAGTTTAGACCAGGATAAAGGAGCATCGGCGTCGATATGTAAAGTTAACATTTCTGGTCAAAACTGGAAAGAGAGCAATCAACGTCTCTTCAGCTAAATGACATCTTATTTTTGTTGAAGATTTTAACGAATGCAGTTCATCGCCTTCACCCTGTCACGTCTACGCAAAATGCCAGAATACCGAAGGATCCTATGTGTGTTTATGTGAAGCTGGATACACTGGAAATGGAAAA
>NC_090873.1:37614034-37621534 GCF_036669935.1 Montipora foliosa | reverse complement strand
GTACGACTTTTCTGTCAACATACCTCGTTCCATTGTTTTCGGCTTCAAGGAATTTGCGATGCTTCAAAATCCCATTTTCAATTAAATATCTGTTTGTTTCATGTGGAGCCTTTTCAGACGCTCCTCTGTGTACCTTGTCAAGTGTTACATCTGCCATCTGATCTTCGGTCAATTGATTCCTATTTCTGTCAAGAATGTTAATGGGGAGTTCATTCTTACCCATGTCCACTTCCGTGTGATTGTTCAAGCTCTTTTTTTCATTTTCTTCAGTGAGTTTTCCCGCGTAATTAATTAACGCGTCAGGTCCCTTTTGGGCATCTTTTGACGTCGTTTCAATACAAGGGCTTCGTTAGTGTTAGAATTATGACCTGAAACTTTTTTTCCCACTGCTCAAGAACATTTTCCAGAGACGTTGTTTGCCCAAAGGATGATGATCTTCCAAGGAGACAGTCAACCGGTAGTTTATCCAACACAACTGCCAGTTCAGCATGCTTTCCCTGTCCACTTTCAATCTCAACCCAGGCCAAAGGGACTATGACACGCTAACCTGTTGCGGTTAACACCGATATTTTGTCTCCCGTTAAAGAACCGTTTTTCACAAATCTTTCATGTACCAGATTTCTCGTGCAACCCGTGCAACAATGAGGTGAACAAAAAGTTGTACATCTATTTTGCAAATAGGCAAATAGACCCCTGTCTTAATATCGCAATGGCATCTCCCACTGCAGTCCTTCAAATTTCTCGTTTTCTAAACATAAAGCTGGTGACCCGCGAAGAATTCCATAAATTACTTTCGTGTCTTCCCTCAGATAAATACAACATAAAAACGTTTTGCAATTTCAACTAAAACCTTGAACTAATGATCGTTGTTTTCAGCAGCCTAAAAAAAAAACGCGTCTTATAGCACCACAATTTAACGCTATGGTTCAATTCTTGTCGTCAGGCTGCCGCCATTTCGTTGCTCTGTGCTTTTTTCACAGTGTTTTGTACCCATTCCACGTTACGTGCCTAGTCCGCAGCCTTTAGTCCACATTTTATACTCATGTTTTACACACGGTCTGCGGTCCGTGTCCGCAGTCCGCAGTCCGCAGTCCGCAGTCCGCAGTCCGCAGTCCGCAGTCCGCAGTCTGCAGTCCGCAGTCCTCGTTTCATCCTAACCGTTTTCGAAACGAACGACGTCTTGGAACTCGGAACTTGAAAAATGGTTCATTTCGAGGTCATCTTCAACCTCCTATAGATATAAATTCAAATTACATCAGTGCGATTTTGATTTTAGAATTTGATGACGTCACTGTGAAAACCATCTATTCTCGTAGGTCACTTTGAAAGTATATAGGTACGAATATGTGTGAATTCGTGAATATGTGTCAGCGTTGCTCCGTGACCTGTCAAAATTCCGGCGTGCTCAGTTGCACACCGTGAGCTTCAGAGTGCGTTTCTTTGGGATGATCCGAAAAACAATCACTGATCCAAGATCACTTGGATTACGATGCATCAAAGAAACCGATGAATCCACTCTGGAAAAGGATTTTTCGGTTCCTTTGATGCATCTTGATCCAAGTGATCTTGGATAAGTGATCCTTTTTAAGGTCATCCCAAAGGAACGCACCCTCAGTGCGAATTTTCCTTACATTTTCAAAAAAAATAGTGAGAACATTTTTGAAAGCCCTTTCTGTTCTCTGACCCGATCATCCTTTTAAATAATGAACCGTTCCTAACTTGACTAACGAAAATGCTAAAAAATGGTGTTCAGTGCGCACATGTGTGCAACAGCTGACCGTGTCCCTTTTAACTGTAACACTTGCAACTAAAGATGATCGAAGATCGGTCGAAACATGTCTTGTTTAAATAACGTTGAAATAAATAATCTCTTCTTTTTCACAGTAATATCATGTGAGGGAATATTGAAAAGAAACAGTAAAGCAACTGATGGAATATATTGGATATCGACGGTTTCCTCTACATTTCAGGTAAGCGACATTTAACGAGTTATCAATTTTTTATCACAAAGTATAAAGCCTAGAATCAGATTGAACCGCGATATATATTTCCTTTCCATAATCCGTTGGAATAAACCTGTAACCCAGGATAGGTTTGGTAGTAAAAAATTAATGCTGTACTAAGGTACAATTGGTAATTACTGCGTTAAAACAGGGTAACTTCCACCAGGGTAGCAAACACTCCAGCGTGTTTATAATTACTAACAATCTCGAAAAAGCTTTATTTCGAACCGGTCAGTGTAAAACGCAGACTGCAGACTGCACACTGCAGACCGGGGGTAAAATGCAGACTGAGGTTATAATTTAACTGTTGAAAAAGCCCAAACCCATTAGAAATGTTAACAGTTAAGCCTAAGTATTGTTTTAGGCCTAATTAGGCCTCGGGTTTATTTATTTCAGGCCTCGGGGGACAATTTGCATAGAGAATTTTTGACGCGTAGTTTGTAGAACACAATGCTTTACTGATGCCGGTCATCTCATGATTGTTTACAACTTTTAAGTACCGACGATTCCACAATTTGTGACATTTGTGTTGTTTAGGATCATTTTACGTCATCTACGCCTACGGTAAAAACTGAACAACACAAAGCCTAATTTAACAACTTACTGGGTAAAGGCAAATTGCAAACCTGATACTTAAATATATATTCTGTGCGTTAAAACGGTAGGGAAAGTGCAAAACTTCGACAAACGAGCGTAACATTCACGGTCCCCGACACGAAACTGCTTAGACCTAAACCATGTGCAACCGTAACACGTGACCTAATCAATATCAATTCACAATTTGATCATTCGGCCGCTAGTCGGCCCAAACACAGTCTGCATTTTACCCCTGGTCTGCAGTCTTCAGTCTGCGTTTAACACTAACCGATTTCGAACTGTTAACTGCCTTGGTGGCGAGACAAAGGACTGCAAACGGAATATACAAAATTGTTAAATGTCTCGTTGCACTGAAACGCGTACAGAAAAAAACTGCTGGGGGCGAAAACATTTGGGTTTACTGCTGTAAAAGAAACGAAATTGAAACAAGAATGAATACATTAACCTTAACTACTGGTACAGCTGAAAATGAAACGAATAAATTATACCATACTTCTTCACTAATACAATGCAAGCACATTCTGCACAAACGATGAACTAACGAAGACACTGTTCAAGCACAAAAATGAAGTACAACGAAGCTTGCCAACGAGCGCTGTGTTATCTGAAAACAGGCGTTCAGTTAATTCTTTACAATTAGTTTTCGCCATAGTTGATGTTACGGAATGGGGATATCATTAAGGCAGATTGAAGGATATAAACCGCAGGTTGTAGGTTGCAGGTTGCAGGTTGCAGGTGAGAGTTGCAGGCCATTGTTTCACGACAGCTGAAACAGCCCAAACCTTTATTAATGTTAACAACATCAGTTAGGCCTAAAAAATAATATTTAAGCCTAAGATTAGCATTTTTGTAAAGGTTTGGGCTGTTTAAGTTAGGTGCAACCTGAAACCTGCACTTTACTTGTACACCCTCCTTTTCATGTAAGCGACGTCTAACAAGTTATCAATTTTTATTTTTTTTAATCACAAAGTATAAAGCCAGGAGTCAGATTGAAACACGATGTAACCCAGGATAACTTTGGTAGTACAAACGTTTTAATGCTGTAATAAGGCAAAATTGGCAATTACTTGGTTAAAACAGTGTAATTTCCACCAGGGTAGCAAACACTCCAGCGTGTTTATACTCAGTTACTTATTCTCATTCCCAGAGCTGCGATCCTTTTGGCCAGCGTCTCAGATTGATCCCTGGCGCTGGCCAAAGGGATCGCAGCTCTAGGAACGAGAATAATAATTACTAACAACCTCGAACACGCTTACACGCTTTATTTGGAACTGTTAACTGCCTTGGTAGCGAGACAAAGGACTCGGCATTGCCCAGAGATTTATGCAAAATCGTTTAAAGCTGGGCTGCACTGAACAGCGTACAGAAGAAAATTGCTCAGGCCGAAGACATTTGGGTTAACTACTGTAAACGAAACGAAATTGAAATAAGAATGACTATATTAACCTTAAATACTGGTAGAGCTGAAACGAAACGAATAAATTATATCAAATTACTTAAATAATACAATGGAAGCACATCCTGCACGCACGACGAACTAACGAAGGCACTGTTCCATCACAAAACTGAAGTACAACGAAGCTTGCCAACGAACGTTGAGCTCTCTGAAAACAGGCATTATGTTAGTTCTTTTCAATTAGGTTTCACTTAGCTGAAAATAGGTTTCAACTTGACAGCCTACTTTACCTGCAATACAAAGATAACTGTTGATACATAGATTTGTGTGGAAACCACGCTAAATTTATCAGTAAAAAAATACTGTTATTTCCATAGCGTGCTCGGTTTAATTTTTTGACGGAAAAAGCCAGTATAGTTAGTAAACTGCAGTTATTGTTCAGCGGTTTGGTAAGACATATGAGATATGCTTATGTATTTTCTTTTTTAGAAGCGTATTGTTACATAACAGATTGACAAGTTGCCTCTTTTAATACCTCTTTCTTAGTTGTATTGTGACATGACAACTTCTGGCCAAGCTTGGACTCTCACTGCTCGATTTTCGAACAGCGACTCCAAAAACTGGATGATTGATAGTGGAAAATGGTGGTATGACAAGAATGTTGCGTTTGGAGAAACAGCTAATCCATCTAGCAACACTGACATGATATCGCAAGCGTTTTGGTTGGTCAGCGGTCAAGAGTTCAAGATCACGCGCAGTGATGACCCTCAACATACCGCTCTGTTGCAGACCACAGGTGACTGTCTGGGTGGACAGACATTCCGGACGAAAATGACCAGTTATGGTGACTTCAGAAATGGTACAGTGTGGGCATCTAATCGTTGCTTGGGAAATTGCAGAATTCAATATGGCGGCCAGTATGACACAACGGATGGTTTCCAACAAGCTACATGCAATGGTAATATTCAAAATGCGACTCAAATCGGCTTCTGGTGCGACTGGAGCGGCGGTGATGGAGCTGTGCTGATGATTGGTGGAGGGGGCGCGACTTGCAATCGAGCGGATCACGGAATTGGAATAACAGAGGCTAATCAAGCTTCCTTCGTTAAAACCTTTCCTAAACACGACTTTGGCAACGACGCTAATCACGCTCCGGCGAAGAGCTACTCTTTGAACCTCTGGTTACATTAAATACCCAACATAAAGATCATGTTAAAACATCCGTAACCTACATTTTTTGTTTAATAGATCTTTTTGCAGATACGGTAGATAAGTAGTCGCGCCTCGTTAAAAGTGATACATATTTTCGCCTCCAAGCCGTTTACTGGATGAGTCGATGCAAATGCAAAAAATAATAAAAAAAGTTAGGCCAGGGGCAGTTTAAAATTTTTGTGTCATAACTTTAGAAATTATTTCTTAGAAGAGGATTAGGCAAATCGCTAAAAGATTATTAAGTTACGATTTAAGAGTGGTTATTCAATCCGCTGCCTAACCACAACAAGCCCTTAAACTGCGATGTGATGAACCAATCAGGATCCCGGTCAATTTCATAGAACTATCTGGAAGCGTGAAAATTTGCGCGCGTGCACATGGTTAGTGGCTTTGTCTCTCATTGGAAAAGTGGCGGCAAATTTTGTAGCTAACATAGATGTCGCGAACTGTCATTTCGAAAGTAAAACAGTAACTTTTCAATTTAATGTTGGTCACGCAAAGGTAATCATGACTGGCACCCTTGCTGCCAGCTCTTAGTGATATGTATCATATGGGTAAATAGATGGGAAAAACTACAGCTGTGAGTTGTCATGAAACTGTTGGGTGTTTGGAAAAGCAAATTTTAACCAAACTTCGATAATAACAAGAGGAGATTAGGTAAGCAAACGAATACCCATGCCCCATCATAGCTTTTTAAATCCATTTTTAGTTTCTCAAAGCTAATTTAATTTCTCGTTCCCAATGCCACGCATATTTAAAATTCCATTACGACATTACAGCTGGCCAATCAGGTGCCTTTAAAAATAGCTGCGTAGCTAAAATTAGATTTTAGAGCAGGATTTTGGAAAAGGAAAGCATCAAAGCAAGACTGTTAGTGGTAAAAGAAGGGCTAAAATCAGGAGCTAAAGCACCCAACAATTCCTAATCTTAAGACATTTTCCAGGAAAAAATTGCAGGAGGAGACTGAGTAGTAGTAATGATAATGAATTTCAAGCTGTATTTTTGCTCTACTTCACCCTTGAGGCTCTTGATAGAGGAAATTGCCCTGTTATTTTTTCGCAGATTTCCATATGGGATTCGATCATAAGGTATTGTTATAAAAGTTATTCAATTACGATCTGCACAAAAGCTTAGTAAGATGCGTTGCTAGTTTCCTCCTAGACAAAACACAATTTGTGCGTATTTGCCCAAACCCATCGACTTCCCTGCGTCTTAACGGTGGAATCTCTCAGGGATCTTGGTTGGGGCCCATCCTTTGCGCAATCATGGTAGATGACCTACTTTAGCAATTGAGGTCCTAGGATCAAGTTTGTTGATGAACTGACGGCACTTGAGATTGTACCTAGGTCTCCGTCATTAATGAGCGTTAGTATAATTACATAGGTGATTATTGAAAATTCTCCTCGCTGATTGGTTGCCCTTGAGGTGATTATAGGACGATAATAACCTAAGCGGTTTTTCAAAATGGCCGCAAGCCGTTTTGTCGAGGTGACAGACGAAGAAATTAATTGTTTTAAAGAAAGTGCATGTTTTTAAAATAATAATTTATGTTATTATGCTTATTATGGTAAGACAATTATTCACCTCGCCTTTGGCGAATAATTGCCTGATAAATGTTCAGTCTCCGATATTCAAGCATTTGGATGTAACAACAATATGAAACTGAATCCATGCAAATGTAAAGAGATGTTTCTTGGCCTTCTAAAGTATGATAGTTGTCAGTGGCAGCCTCTTCCCGAGGTTGGTACTCTTATTTAAACTGCCAAGTAGTTCAAGCTACTCGGTGTGTTTATCTCCAATGGTTTGACATGAGGTGCCCGCTGGGACTACATCACTGAGAAGGCTAACAGGCGTCTCTGTAACGTGACACAACTTAAAAAGTGCGGCGTCAAGCCCGCCGACTTAACAGTGGCTTTCTGCTTTTTGATCAGATCGATCTTGGAGTGAGCCTGGTTTTTTTTTTTCTTTTCTTTTTTCTTTTTCTTTTTTCTTTTCAAACCTCCGCCTACCTATCGAATGATCTCGAGAGCATCCAGAGGCACGCGCTTGTATTGTGTAGCCTTATACGTTTTACGATGACGCTGTTTCAGGTTAAAGTTATTTTTTTGAATTCGGTACTGGTTGTAATATCACTGTAACAGCTTTTATAGATGAAGGATTTCTCTTATCATTAATTTAGTGTGAACAAGAAAGGATGAAGCTCCTCTCTTAGTGTGAGACAGGTGTCTAGATCTGGGAAAAGGCGTTTGCCGGTATTCCAAACAACTTAGTTTTTGGTTGAGAATGGGTAAA
>NC_090873.1:37606534-37609034 GCF_036669935.1 Montipora foliosa | reverse complement strand
TTTTGGGCAGGTGCTAGACGCTTGTCTTGACTGTTAAAAGCTGTCTTATATCTATTGTTGAAGACTGGCTACAACTTTCTGGGGAGGTGGCAAGAGAGGCTTATTCCGTTTTTCATACCAAGAGCTTTTTCTTTCCTTCGTTTGTAACAATTTCAGCTGTGTTTCCAATCCTCCTTTCTCCTTAAACAGTTGCCTTATTTCCCTTGGAGTTTTGCGCAAAGCGTATAGTCCTTAAGAGCGCCTCTCAGCAATTTTCACCTAAGACTGTGCAAGATAAAAATATCGAGGATTACCAAACTTTGTCACAATAAAGGACTACCAAAACCATTTTTAGAAAAATATGTTTTAGTTTTGTTTCGATAATTATTTTACCTGGACGGCGACTTTTTCGGTATGGGGCCTTGTGAGCGAGTGAAAACGCCTCAAAAATGTCGCTTGCTTGAATCACTATTTTTGAAATAACGAATGAGTAACTTGAAAATCAAAACAACATGGCACAGCTAGAGTAATTCATGCACCCTTTAGCGCTGTTAACGGTACCATATACCAAACCTGGAATTTTTGACCAAATTTTAAAACTTAACCTTTTTTAGATTTATTACAGAGTGCCAAATTTGTGCGAAATTCGACTGTCAAAAAAGCATCCTGGTACATGGCTTTCTCAAACGAGACGATATTCATCGGAATAAGCAAAGTTTCTGCTGCAATCAAATTCAATAAAATTTTTGGGTAAATGAAACGGAGGATTTTTGAGGCCCAATTTCAACATGCTGTTTGTCAACAAAAGGCGACCTTTGACCACCTAAGCGAAGGCGAGGTATATTGAAATCACACACGCTAATCTCGATTTATTCACTGAACAATACGAGACTTTAGGTTTACTGGAACTACTGTAGGTAAAATGGAACGTGTCATTGAAATTTAACTATGTCTTTAGTTTAAGAGTGACATATCCGGTAATTAAAATAACTGACCTAAAAATTTGCATACCAGTAATATTTATTCCATTCCATATTTTTACGCAAACAAGTTTCCTTAATTCACTTTCTGAACATACCTGCAAAACAAACAAAGAAAGGTATCCCCCTTTATATAAGTATACGGTGGTTGGATTTTTCCTCGAAGCCCTCAAACGACCATCGACCAGTCGAACGCTTTGTGACCTTTGTGAGTTGTGCCGTGATTGTGTCGTCAGAGCTGTCACGCAAGAGATTAGACTTGTGGCCCAAGTTCTGATAATCCATCAAAGGTTCAATGCATAACAATAGCAAAATGTGATAAGGACACCAAGGCACACTTGAGAAGTTATAAAGTGTCGGATTCTTCTCTGGATACAGAAGCTACAATAAGCTTCAGCTCGCACGCGCAGGTAAGCTTTAACTGAAGTCACTTTAAATTAAGATATTAAGCAGAAAATCACTTTGCGAAATCCGCAGATACTCCCCAAAAAAAAAAAAAGCAGAATACCAGCCCCACAAGAAATGGACCCCGCAGTGCCGCAGTCGTGTTGTTGGATATACCTCGTTCTTTAATCCATGAGGCAAGCACCGCGGCACTGCGGCACTAATCAGTCTACTCAGCTCAATTTAACCTTAAGTCGACTAAGGCACTGCGGCACCAGCCATTCTACTCAATTCACTCTATCCGACGTGAACCGCGCGAAACCCACTTTCGTTGACTTCGGCACTGCGGCTAGCGTCGCAAACGTAAACGCTCCTTTGTGGACGGGTATTCAGCAATTGCTCCAATTGCGAAAATCGAGTAAGCAAGATATGTAAGACCATGTAATCATGTATCGTTGTACGAGACTGCGAGCACTCACTTTTTCAGTTGTCCCTGAAGCGAGTACATTGATCAGCGCAGCCGGATTGTATCACTGCCCGTGAAACTAACGGTTATTGTTTTCTTATTAATTGCTTTTAAAGGTGGTTTTTGAGATAGATGATATCATTTTGGGTAAGACGATTTTCCCACGGCATCGTGATCCATTTGGAATCCGATGGAGATGTAATAAGAAAAATCGCGCCCGCCCACATGAATGGGCATCACACATTTTAATGATGGTAATGGTAATGAATTTATATAGCGCATTTTCTATTAACAAATGCATATTCAAATGCAATTTACAAGAAAGTGATCTATGGGTGAGATCGGACATCAGCATATACAGGCGCCGCTGGCAGCCGCTATCAGCCATTAGCGATCTCACCCAGCACATGAATGAATGAAATGAGGCCTGACCACAACACCGGGAGCTCCATGCCCTACTCTTTACGAATAATGTGTGGGTTCTTTTACGTTCCACAGGATTATGAACATTGAAGGGTTGTGAGACGGGACCTCGGCTTATCGTCCTTATCCGAGAAGACTTGAAAGTCTTAACCATTTACGGATGTAATTACAAAGGCAGCACTTTCTCCTCAGCTATTTTAAGACCCTGAGTGTTGGTCCGGCCGGAGTGCCAATTACTCTCTAGCAATAAAAATGTGAATCATCGATT
>NC_090873.1:37556534-37591534 GCF_036669935.1 Montipora foliosa | reverse complement strand
GTCTCCTTTTCAAAAAGTGGTTTGTTGATTCCAGGCTTTTGTGACAAGTGTCGCACAATGCACGAGAAAGACTATCATCTGCTTGGACTTTTAATTTTGATCGAAAACCTCTTCAAATATTGTCAAAAATTCACCATGAAGGTTTCGCTTTCTCTTTTTGTTCACAAAAACGTAAGTACGCACTCGACAACAGTGGTCAACTGTTTCTTTTGGGTGGCTCATCCAGAACAATATCGTGAAGAGAGCACGAGATCGATAGGGTTGAATTTGGCGAGCGTTGAAATAAAGTCATGCTGCGTGCTCGACTTACCAGTGTGGCCAGAGCGAGCGATCAAGAATTTCTCGAGATTAGCAAAGTTTCTGCCACAGCAATTCATGTAAGAAATCTAGAAATACCTCGACCAGGAAAATCGCTACTGTAACGATACTTGCGAAACGTCCAGCGTATTTCTCCGCCGATATTCCGAGCGATTTCCTGTACATTTTGTGCTGTGATTGAGACTTTTCCCCTCGAGCAAAACCTTGCCAAACGATATGGCGATCAAGTGATTTCCGTGTAAGAAGACACGAAACGACTTCACGGCCTGCTGACCTCTGATTGGGCAGAAAAGCACAAAGAATTTCTGGCACCAATCAGAATTGAGAATCACGCCTACTGTTTGGAACTGGTCTGGTAAGAGCGTGTCCCCAGGGGCTCTTCTCTCCCTACTATGCTTTTCTTCGTCGCCATTTTCTTTTGCCCGTTTAGACTTCTCCTTGCCTCCGCGATCTGCCCCTGGGTCTCCGAGGATGGTGACAATCATGTCCCAAGTGAAACAATTTTGTATTCAAAGGGACTACTTACAACAACAAAAAAAGACAAAGTGGTGTTGCTCAGTTTAACATGAAACTTACAGACAAAATAGTTTATAACCTCAAGGTTCACTAGTCCAAATAAATAGTTGGTACATAACGAGAGTGAGATGTTTTAAAACAAAATGCCGACTTGAACGAAAACTGAAACGTGACTTAACAAATCGTTTCAGTTAATTTAAAGGATATCGCAAAAACAATGCCGTAGAGTCTAAATTAACAGTGCAGCGTACTGTATAATTCATTCGTTTAGAAATTGGAAGAAGTTCAGCTTCCTGTTTACATAAAAAGCAAATTAACGATAAACAAGCGGCCTACCTCACAATCGAAACGAACGGTCGCAGTCGACTTGCAAAGGTTCTTTGTAATGCGCCAGTAACATTTGGTGTTGTTCTAAGGTCAACTGTTCCAGGCTCCAGTTGAATTTACAGAGTCGCACAACTTTCGCGCGAAATTTCACGCTGGTACACTTATGGGTTGCATATGAGATCGTTGTGCAAAAATGGTCAAGATGTTGGTGGCGCTGATTCGAGATTTCCGGAGACCTGAAAACAAAGTTTCCATCGTCGTTCGCGCCTCTTTTATTTCTCAAAAGAGGTAATACACCATAATTGCATCAACAGGTTACCTCTTGATAACAGTCAAATAAATCTGTTCAATACGGTGGATCGATGACATCTATAACTTTTACACCGAAACTACACGTACAAAACTCATTAATACATAATATTCACTAAATAAGTTAAGCAGGCAAACCTCGATTCACTTACCATTACGAGTTACGTGCAGTGAATGAGTTGCAAATTGAGAGAAATGGCCCTGCTTTGTAAAAACTGGAAGCAACAAGAGTGCCTACGACTCAGCTTGTCAGAGTCCCAACCTCCGAACTGCATCTGTGTTACATTTCAGCGAAAGTATTGATCGTGTTTCGACCGCCATCGACTGTCTCTCCGCCGTAAAATTATAACATTTTGTGCAAGTTTCTCACAAGCGTAAATCGCGCTGCATTGTGGGATTTTTGTCCATGCATTACCCAGGACCCTAACGGATTTCGTTTTAAACGTAAAACGAGTAACAGTGGCAAGCAGCAATTCACTGCTAGAAAAAAAGATATATTTTGCTTCCGCTCCTAGTTCTGACAAATACGAAATATATCTGATACTAGTAATAATGCCAGCCTTTTGTTTAATTCTATATCAGCTATTACCCTGCTTGATAGAGGTTTCCTAAACTGGCCTCTCTGGCAAGAAGGAAGGAAAGCCTCAGCACTGATCTCCTCGAAATCGTCCAGAACTTTGAACGAATAATTAACCAAAAAACCGATGTAAAAGCTGTTATTACCACATTGAATTTTAACGCTTGCCCAATGGCGGCTGAGTGGAAGTGACGTTGCATTGATATGACATCGCGCATGCGTGACAGACCATCTAGGAGGTCTGTGCAGAGTTTCCTTTCCTTGTCACTAGAGAGGATAATAAAAGGCAGCTGCCAAGCTAGGTAATTATTTCTTTTGGCACAGACTACAATAATGACGGGGCAATGATAGTCTGAAAGCATCACGAATCACGAAAGGAATCTTTAGTGTAAAAGGTGCCATTTCAAAATGAGTGCATGTGATTATTGTTTTTGTTGAAACAGCTGATGTGCACCTGTAATTAAGCTATTGCCGCAAATAGTAACAATAAACAAGTCTATCTGTTGATCTAAAAAGTTCGGCTTAATAGTGCTGCGGAGATAATACCAGTGGAGGTTGGGAAAAAACCAGAAGAGAAAGTACCTTAAGTGTTTAATACATTAGGGAGCTTACCTAAGGGGGACGATGACGCCAATAAGAATCATCTTAAAAATATTATTTATCGTTATTGTAATTACTTCCTTATAACCCCAAGTCGTTCGGAATGGAAAGCGTGTATCAACATTGCAGGAATAAAATTGGCATGAACGGTGTGGTTGTTTGGGGAGAAAATTGAAAAATGTTCGGTTATGCTCTCATGTCCTCCTCACAACCTGAAATTTGGTCAATTCACGACGTTGTCAGGACGAGAACGGCAAAGAAATGTACCAACACGAAAAACGCACGTGCAGGGCGTTCAGTGCTTTTGTGTTACCTCATTAGTCTGAGGTGTTGTTTTGTGGCGTTTTCGTAGTCGTCGTCGTCGTCGTCGTCGTCGTCGTCGTCGTCGTCGTCGTCGTCGTCCTTGCGTAATCTCCCTTTTAGGGAGCTCGCAGAGGGCCTTCGTTTCTTGAAACAATAATACACATGTACCCGCTAAGACGTCAAAAATTGAAATAAGTTGATACTGTAGGTTTCTTGTAACTACTAGATTAACCCATATACTTAACTTATTTTTTGTGAGACTCTTAATTTTAATATCTGCGAGGGGAAACAAACTGACGAATATAAATTGATTTAAACTAAGGCATTTATTCGGCACTCACTCCAAATATGGGTAATGTTGTTGCCAAGAAGGACTATGAACAAGAAGTTAAAGTTGCTCTGTCTAACGAAAGTATGCTGTTGCGAATGTTCTGGAAATGCCCAGTCGCCGGTTTTACGGACTAAGATTTCTGGAATTTGAAAAGAAAAAACCATAAAATGACTGAGGCAAAATAGATTCCTGTATTAATAATTTATTATTCGTTCCATTATCGGTCACCAGAGCCTTGTGAAATTGTAAATTAGGGAAGGTGAAACGTCTTGAGTGCATCTGTGTTTGCAAGGAGATTGTAAGTATTAGCATCCCAATATACTTCAAACCAGAAATTAAACAATTTTAGTCCTGAGATAACATCTTAAGCGTTTCAGATTCTTTGATGGAATCAACGTGTAGTCCCTTCCGAGTATTCTAATGTCCTTTTAAGTATACATATGAATACGTTCACGAATTTTTAACTGGATGAAGAAAAATAATCCATAATGATTTACAGATCTCATAAGATGTCTCTAAAAAAATAAATTCTCGGGCGTGCGTGATCTAGAATATGCACAAACTATTAGCTTAAATTCCTGTGTAAATAGACTGACTAGAATTTCTTGAGTGCCTCTGAGTTTGTAAGGAGGCAGTAAATATTAGATTAAATTTTAGTCGCGAGATAACCTATCAGATTCTATAATGGAATCAACATGTTGTTCCTTCGGAGTATTCTAATATCATTTTATGTATGCATGTGAATACGTTCACGAATTTTGAACTGAATGAAGACAAATAATCTATAATGATTTTAAGAATCTGAAGATGTCTTTGGAAAATAAATTCTCGTGCGTGCGTGATTTAGAATGTGCACAAACTATTAGCTGGATATTATCTTCCTGTGTAAATAGACCGGTTAGAATTTCCACCATCTATTTAAGGAATTAACATAATCTGTTCTAAATGTATTGACACAATCGATTGTTAACTCAAAATTGCAATTTGGGTAACTATTCAAGAGAGTTCTTATCCTGTCTCTAAGGACTAGTGCTTTGTGTATCACAATTTGATGTCTTCTCTGATTGGTCGTGCAGCCATGGGATACGATCGAGTTGCAAAGTGATGATAATAATTGAGAGAAAGTTGTTTGTGCGTACCGTAATTCACTTTAACCGATCTTTACGATCCATTTTACAAGCATTATTGAAGAAAGACTTACTGATATCTCATTCTCGGTTTATGAGAAAAAAAAAACTCTTCCACTCGTGCCCGCTGGAACTTGCATCACCAAATTGAGTGATGAGCTGAATTGACAAAAAAAAAATCAATAATGAATTACCTGGAAACAAAATATCGTTTTAGTTATTATTGAGTCACTTTCAAATGCGGCAATAAAAACTTACGGGTTATGTTACCCATAGAAAATATATATAGAGATACCAACGAGCCGAAACCATCAATGCACAGCTGGTATATCAGAACTGCTAGTGATTAGAAAAAGATCTAGTTTATAGGTCTGCATTTTTAATCTCTTTTTAGTTGTCTGGAAAACTTTTTACAGCTGTTATCGCAAAAGAAATGAGAGCGCCGTCAGTGCTCTTGATTTGTGTTGCCTTTTGTCAGATTGTCGATAAAACCAAGTCTCAACAATGTCCTGCATTTGGATCTGAGGAGTCCATCTTGGGATGGATGTTGCAAGGACACATCTATCAAACAATGATGGCAAATATTGGCCTTCATTGCCTTTCGGTCTGCCTCAAGGATGATCGATGCCAAAGCTTCAACTTTGTGATGTCTCTCCATATGTGCGAATTCAGTGATCGCACCAAGGAAGCCAGACCTGAGGATTTTATTCCTGATGCAGACAGATATTACTTCAGAAAATACATAAACAGAGGTAAGTGGACTTTAACAACCTAGGTTTGTTGCATGGAAAAGACTGCTCAAAAAAAGATAAAGGAATAATACTAGTTTCTCAATTTCAGTCCCACTAGGCTCCATCTCTGACCTAGCAGCCGAGTCCTGCAAGGAAATTAAGATGAGTGAAGGAAGATCACCCAACGGCAAATACTGGATGTCTTCAATAAAGCCAGGGATTCCAGTTCTTGCATTTTGCGATATGAAAACTGAAGGTGAGATCTGAAAACCTCGCACTTCTGTAATTAATCTTCTTCTCCATGTTCTTCTTCATCTGCATTGGCTATATCCTAACGTCAGGATTTATGTAAATCATCATCGTCATCTCCATCTCGAACCCCATCTTCATTTTCACCTACATCCACATCTTAAAGCTCATTCAATTACATCTTTATAGCCCTTATATTTTTATCTGGCTCTAATTCCATTTTCATCTGCAGCTCCATCTGACCCATCTTTTTAACTTCCTTTTTCTTCTCTTAACCTCATCCGTGTTTCCTTTTTTTTCCTGCAATCCTTTCACTGTCTCGTTCTCCACCACTTTATCTTCTTCCACGTTTTCCTGGTTCCCTCGAAGCAAACCTACTCTGTCTTTTCGGTTGCCTTATCCTGTTGGACTTAAAGCAAAATAATGGGGCGGGTTTGGAGATGGATTACATGCTAATCGCGGTTAAAATTGTTCCTTTATGTTGTAGATGTTAATGAATGCACTGCTTCTTCACCTGTGTGTCATGTAAATGCTACATGCAACAATAGTCTTGGTTCCTACAGGTGCACTTGCAAACCCGGATATGCTGGAGACGGAAAAACTTGCAAAGGTAATTTAAAGTCCACCAGAGACAGTTTAAACAGGCATTTTCTAAAATAAGAAGGTACTAACTTTGCACGCAAATCTAGAGTAAGGGCTACATTCAACGATTTTGAATATTATGTCTTTATAAATTAAACACATTGAAACCCGGGTCAGAAATGCGTTTTTTAAGGCTTGGACAACTCATTAGCTAGCTGGGGTTAGATGCAATTAAAACTTATTAAAAGTTATCTCAC
The DNA here is from genome assembly GCF_036669935.1 of Montipora foliosa. Classification (NCBI taxonomy): domain Eukaryota; kingdom Metazoa; phylum Cnidaria; class Anthozoa; order Scleractinia; family Acroporidae; genus Montipora; species Montipora foliosa. The sequence continues at coordinate 37,585,307 of NC_090873.1, read as the reverse complement.
GGGTGACGGATGATAATTCAGACAGCAATTTAAGTAATAGATAAAATGTTCGCGTCCGACCTTGTTGTGTAGTGGTCATCGATCGTGACTCCCACCTCTGTGACAAAATTTAAACTCTGGCCTCGGGACGTATGCAGGCTGAGTTTCAGTCGATCTCAACCTCACTCCTCAGGTTTCTCTCTGGGTACTCCGTTTGCCTCCCTTCTCAAAGTCAACTCCCAGTCAATCACATCTCGCTGGGTTTGCGGTTCTCTGAGATTACACATGGATTGTATGGCGGAGGCCTAGGGCGCCTTCACATGCATTTGGTCCTATCCCGTTGAACCGGTCGATCCTGAAAAGCCCTTGTAGGGAGCGGTCAACTAAGCGCACATAAACTTCTACATTTACATTTACGAATGTGAGAATGATATATACATATGAAATGAAACATTGGTAGAACCTACTGGGAACTCGGAAAAATCCGAGCCCCAGATGGGATTCGAACCCACGACAGTTCATGATCGAGTCGGAAGCTTTAAGCACTGAGCTACTGGAGACTCTATGAGGAGCACTGGTGAAATGTGAGTCTGACTCGAACTGCATCACGCAGCTACAGAGTCAAACAACTACTGACAGCATACCTCATAATTTGCATCGCGCATATCACCTTAGAGCATATCTGAGATGCAGCCAACCAACCACCCAAGTGAGCGAATGTGAGAATGATTTACACATTTGAAATAAAATGTTGATAGAACCCACTGGGAACTCGGAAAAATCCGAGCCCTAGATGGGATTCGAACCCACGACCCTCCGTGATCTAGTCGGATCCTCTAAGCTCCCACCCTGGTCAGAGTTTTTCTCTGTCCTTGTCTGGGCCCATTTCCATCAGTAGGGCTAACGCTCACATGGTTCATATGGGACTGAAATCTAGCACTTCACATTACACTCTATTCAGTTAACTCTGTTTAAAATATAAGTGCTACACGGCCAACGTTTGCATAAACGTAACCTTTCCTTGTACTTGTACATGTTCATTGCCGTGACTTTAACATCTTCACTTCCCACGGCCTGCTCCCGTCTGACCTTGTAGCTCAGTCGGTAGAGCGGTGGAGATCTAACCCGAAGGTCGTGGGTTCAATTCCCACCCTGGTCAGAGTTTTTCTCTGTCCTTGTCTGGGCCCATTTCCATCAGTAGGGCCAACGCTCACATGGTTCATATGGGACTGAAATCTAGTGCTACACGGCCAACGTTTGCATAAACGTAACCTTTCCTTGTACTTATACCATTATATCTTTGAGCGTTTATTCCTTTATGTGAATCTCCATAAAAACGAAATATTTCTATGTAACTCCAGAATACAGTCACTCGAACGCGCCCTAAACACGCGCGTTATTTCATCGGCTCAGGGCACATCTTGAGGTAGCTATTTGAGAGGGTTTTTAAAGTAACACTTAAAAAAAAACCTGATAGGTAGAAAGTCTAGAGCATATGGAACACTGCCTTATATAGCTTATGGAAAATCACTCAACTTAAAACCTTGTCGACTCAAAACGTTTCTCGAAAATTCTGCACATTCTATTTCTCTCAAACCTGAGATTGTCATCATGGTGGAGGTTTAACTGTCAAGCCTAAACATGAGACCCGTAACCTGGGAGTGGTGTTTGACTCTTGTCTTTACTTCAAGCAGCACATTAACAACATCTGCAAAGCTTCTTTTACGGCACTAAGTAACATCAGGAAGATTAGGAATTATCTCGATCAATGTCAAGTTGAAAAGGTAGTTAACGCTTTTGTTACCACACGTTTAGATCAGTGTAGCGGCTTGCTTTATGGTCTACCTGAAATTGAAGTTAAAAAACTACAACGTGTTTTGAATGCTGCCACCGAAGTGGTTGCAAGACTTTAAAAAGAAGACCGCATCAGCGACATCCTGAAGAGCCTACATTGGCTATACCTGTACGTGCCCGCATCCAGTTTAAAATTCTATTACTCATTTACAAGTAAAACTGTCTGATCTCGTCTGAGACCATACCACCTCTCGCAGCTTACGTTCCGCAGGAAAATGATTATGAGCAGTCCCTGCTACGAACTCGAAAACCTACGGAGATATAGCATTTTCGCCAGGTCTGAATTATGGAACGCTTTGCCACTAGATCTTAAAACAGCAAACTCTGTAGATATTTTAAAATCCAATCTTAAATAAAAAGTCATAAAACTTAGATCGATCCTTGTTTCCTGAAAGGCGGAGTTGTGTCTCTGTTTTTTCTTTCAAGAAATGTTTGGCCTTTTTGAACAAATCATCCTCTAAATAACTTTTTTTTTGTGAGTCCTTTGTCCTTAGGTGGCCTTTCAATTCCTCTACCTCTTTGTAGAAATCGATTTCATTTACGCAAATGTGACTCTGCCATATGTGGCTCTAGTGTCGTATTGCACATTTGTGTATAAATCAAACTTTTGACCAAGAGTGGCCTAAAGTGAATAATAACATATTCATTTATAATTACTCTGAATTTGCATCAATTGCTTGCGTGGTCAAGTGGATTAAGGAGTAGGCAGCAGATTTAGAGGTAGGGAGTTCAAGATAAAGTTCTGGTGAGAATACAGAAAACTCTTGAGAAAGAGGAAATGTCTGTGTGTACAGGGGGTGGGCATAAGGGGGGGATTGATGTGTGAAAGAAGGGTGGGGTAGGTTTGAGGTACTGGAGAGGATCAGGGAGGGATAGCTGAGTAGAAGAGAGGAAAATATGTCTAGTTCTGTTTTAGATCCCCTAAAAAAACCAAGCCCCTGTTTTTTAAACTTCACCCTCCAAAAAAGAAAGACAGTTGATAAAAATAAAGCCAGTTTAAAAAATTTAAACTGGTTTGAAAAATATGAACCGGTTTAAAAACAATTCAAACCAAGAACAAAGTTAAACCACAACATATATAGCTTTATTTCATATTTCATGTAAAAAGCATAGACACGTTCTGTATTATGCGTTTTTAAGAATTAAATTAGTATTTTTATTTTTATTATTCTTCCTTTTCTGCTTCGTTCCTTCCACTCCATACTCTTACTCCATCTTCTTTTCTTCTACATCATCTTTTCACCTCAAACTTTAGATTCACAGTGAGAGGTCAGCAGAGGATAACGATTTGAGTGAAACTTTTGCTCCTTTTTGTTCTAGATATTAATGAATGCAATACTTCCTCCCCCGTCTGTCACATAAACGCGTCATGCTACAATACTCTTGGCTCTTACCACTGTACTTGCAAGCCAGGATACACTGGTAGTGGGAAATCATGCTCAGGTAACTTGCACCTTTTAATTTTAGTCAGGAAATAAGGAGTATGGGATTGCAATCAAATTGTGGGTGTGTCACTTTTTTTTAATACAACAGAGAAAAAATAAGAAACATTATTACTGTTATTATCATTATCATTATTATTATTATTATTATTATTATTATTAGTAGTAGTAGTAGTAGTAGTAGTAGTAATAGTAGTAGTAGTATTGTTATTGTTATTGTTATTGTTATTGTTATTTTTATTGTTACCGAGCTCATCTCTTCAAAGAAGCAGGAGGACTATGCAACCACAATCGTATGGATTCGAACGAAAGTGTCCTTCGCCATCCTGCGGACTGCCCTAGTTTGTTTGAGGGGAACAAGGTCACAGAGAAGAAAGACAAATATACAGGAGAATGACTTAGAGATAGAGAAGGGACTTGCTGGACTGACATAATAATTTATTAACGAATGTTTTATGCTTTCGCCTGACTGATTTTTCTCTTTGATACATAACCATTTTTATGTACAATACGTTTTTAGACCATTATGTTTTAGATCATCATTTTAACTTGTTATTATTACTATTATGAGTAAGTTTTTTTTTTTGATTAGCTTTTTCTTTAGTAATGCTTAATTGTCTTTTTCCAATTTATAAATTATTCACATATCGTAAACAGTTTTCTATCGTTAACATATAATTTAGTTTTTAAAATTTGTAAGTAATGTCGGTATATAGTTTAAAATTGTAAATATTTATTATTATTATTATTATTATTATTATTATTCAATGTATTTAATTGCTGTCTCTCCACAGCACCCACTGTAACAGTTTCACATTCTTCTCTGACTAACTTATTAATATTGATTCTTGACCCAAACGAGCCAAGCTGGTGGGATAATAAGGTCAAACAATAAATTAACATACACTGATAACATGGATTGTTCCTGGAGGTCCACCTCGAACGCGAAGCTGAAATTGAATTTCTCCCGATTTACAAGTACAGCCGAGAAGTTGAACTTTACATGGCATAATAACCTGTGAACGGCTTCTTCACCAACTGATCACTTCACTAAAATTGTCCTTTAGGTTTCTCAAATATAACAACAAATGGTGCCAAAGGAAGATTTGGCATAATTCAGCAATTCACTGTTCCAAGAAATGGTCGTTACATGATCAAAGCTTGCGGCGCTCGAGGAGGAACCCACTCGTATAACTACGGGGACAGCCCAGGAATTTACTACGGAGGCAAAGGAGCCTTGAAAGAGGGAACGTTTACGCTGAATAAAGGGACAGTGCTGAATATTGTGGTGGGACAGAGAGGAGGAGATTCTGTGGAGGTGAAAGGAGGGCAATCAACTAACATGACTGCAGCTGAACTAGGGTTGTCTGTGGAGGACAACGCTGGTACAGGGGGAGGGGGAGGGAGTTTTGTTTATACAATAAGTAATGTGCTTTTGCTGGCTGCTGGAGGGGGAGGGGGTGCATCTGGTGGATATAACGGGTCGGATGGTCAGTTGGGTAATAATGGCTCTAGCAGCGTAGGGAAAGAATCGTCTAATAGCAGAATGGGGGGAACTAGGGGACAGCCCGGTCAGTGTAACAGTGCAGGTGCCAGTCATCATGGGGGAGTAGGCGCAGGTTGGTTAGCGCAGGGGTGTGCCAGGGCATCTAATAGTCATGGTGAGAGGGGTGGGTCACGTGCTCAAGATTGGGTAGGAGGACGAGCAGGTGCAATGAATAGTGGTTACAATGGTGGACCAATCCCTGGGGCAGTTGGGGGGTTTGGTGGTGGGGGAGGGGGCTCTGAAGATAACGGTGCATCAGGCGGTGGAGGTGGTTACTCTGGTGGAGGAAGCGGCACTCACCCAAAGCAAGCCGGAGGGGGTGGAGGTTCATATTGCCGTGGCTGGAATTGTTCGGGTGCATCTGGTGGCAACCTGAATGATGATGGCCTGGTGCAAATATTCGAGTTGTCTTAGCAAGAGGCAAAATGGGTATAACACTTCGTAAAAAGTTTCAAGACCTTTGCATTTAGATGGAACATTTAAAATTTGCAGTTAGTGGAAAATTTAGACTTAATATAATGGGATACCTTCTTTCATATTATTGTAATCATTTTGTTTGCGAATAATGAACGATGGCTAGGAAAATGGAAATTCTGTGTTAGAGGATACGGCGAAAAAGCTTCATGGAGTAATACTTTTTAACCTAATAATTTATTCAACTACGTATTGCTTTAAAGGGGACAAGCCGAAGGAGGAGGAGGAGGATCGTATTGCGGTGGTTGGAATTGTTCGGGTGTCTCTGGTGGCCACCTGAACGATGATGGCCTGGTGCAAATATTCGAGTTGTCTCACTTTAAGAGTCAACATGGGTGTAGCAGTTTGTACTACTTTTAAAGAACTTTGCATTCAACGGAATTTTTAAGCTCTGCAGTTATGAAAAAATTTAGGGACTATAAGATGATAACTCGTCTCATATTGCTGTTATTATTTTATTCAAGGATAATTAACTGTGGTGAGGTAAATAGTTCGTTTGAGTCACCTACTTGATTAGCTCATTGAACGGGCAGTGTCACGCAAATTTAAAACAATAAAAGGCGTCCTTACGCCGAAAATTAATGCTGTAGTTTTGTTTCCAATGACCACTGAAGTGCACTGAAGCTATTTTTTGTTGTTTGCAGCCAAGGATGGAGAGCATGTATAGGGATTGAAACTTGAAAAAACTGTCCACTAGCCAGTCTTTTCAAATTTGGAGACAGTGTCTTCAGGAACATCACACCAAAAATTAAATACGAATAGCTCTTTGAACCATAAATACATTTCATATCTTGTCAGTGGGTTGTCAGAAATGTTGTACGTGTGAGCTTAAGTATTAAGGTAGACATTTACCCAGTTTTGACCTAAAAACAGCAAATTTGGCATGACAGTGCCCCTTCAAACTACTTGGGTGTCTCGAACCTCACAGGGTATATTGAGGGTCTCAATGGGGTTAACACCTTTACCCGAGAAGCGTTATCAGAAGTTAATCCTTAGGCGTGAAAATGACAAAAAAGTAACCTTTAGCCGGGAAAAAAATTAAAAGCATTATCTTGATTTTTTTAAAATTTTATTTTGAAAAGTGTCGTCACGCAACGCTCCTCCCCACAAGGGAGGCAGAATCGTTACGTGACGACACTGAAACGGCCGCGGGGAAGACTATTAGTTGGAGGTCTCGACAAAAATGTAAGTCACATTCTGATGACCAATGACTTATTCTATTCAATATGTGTACTAAGACCCTACTAACTAAAACAGAGAACCCCAAAAAGCAAAAACGGAAAAGTTTCATTTTCAAGGAGGGACGTTTCTTTCTTTTCCATGTAAGTTAACCGTGACAGAAAAAAAACCATTAGCCGTGAAAAGGCTTTTTTTTTTTGCCGTCAGCCGTGAAAGCTATTCCCCCACATAGACCCTCTATTTTGTACTTTATGTATTTTTCTTTTCTTTTCTTTTTTTTTTTTCTGTGTAATTGGTCGTATAATTTGTTCTGTTATTTTCCCGACTGTCTATCGTATTTGTGAGAGTTTCAGTAAAAATTGATTTGACTTGACTTGCGGAAGTCAAGTTTTCCAAAATGCGTAAGGCAGCGAGGCATATAAGCTTATTATTAAAGAAGGAAAACTTTAACCTTACCTGAAAGCTAACCGTTGTAAATAAGTGTTTTGTCTCTCGCTCTATTTCTCTCAGCTTTAAGTTGATTTTCTCTTCTTCTCCTTCCTCGGCTTCTCTCGAGGATTGGCTTGGCTTAAATTTCTCAAATTTCATCGCCTCCTCTCCCGTACTTCTTCCTGCTATTTATCTTGTTGCTCGTCCTTGATATGACTTCCTGCCAGAAAAACTAGGGTTGCCAAATGCAACGCCGATTTTCCGCCATGGAAAATTGCCCGAACACTCCCGTTCCCATGGCTGTCCTGCCTCCCCACCTCCACCCCGACAGTCTGTACGGGCGGACAATATTACGACCAGTGCCCAGTTTGACCTCTTCTGAGTGGGGTTTTACCGAGCGAGTCATTTTGGAAAAAAACATTTCGCGGTGGGTGTCCTGTGGTATAAATGTGAAAACTTTAATTTTTCCCCTTAATTTCTTCCTCAAGTGATCTCCTTACTTCACCAAAACGTAGCCCTATTAGTTTTCATGAAATACGAAATTCGACTATTAATAAATCAAAGGTCGTGCCCGATCTTCACTCGGTTACCCGAGATGACGGCCTCCACATGTCACTACGTACAAGCACGTTAAGTACACAAGCAAAATCACAAACTTACTCAGAAAGTTGACCAGACGTCTGAAATTTACCTCCACGTATTAATTCTTTTTGTCTCGTTAGTCACGTGAATGTGCTGAAATGTCATTTCAGTGGAATCTTATCTGGAATCATGTCTTACCTATCAGCAAACCAAAGTGAGCCTTTGCGATGTCCTCTCAATACCCGTACATTCCACTCCGATGTTAAAGTATTGTACCTTCTGGACAATCTGGCAGAGTTTAAGGTATTCTTTTACTTTTCCCAGAACTGGCCAGCCAGACCTGTCAGTTTGCAAGGAAAATGCAACTATTCGTCGGAACATTTGCATGATAATCCCTCGCATCCTTCTCGAAGAGTATAACCATCCTCAAAGCTAAGTGTGGTAAATTGAAAGCGTTGTAAAGTAAGCCCTTCCAGATTTCCAGTCTTGCCGGTCAGTTCTGTCAAATTGAAAGCACTTTAAGTCTCTCAATAGACTGCCTGAGCAGCTAAAGTTCGACACTGGAAACTACTTCGGTTGACGATTTTGTAAGTCAATGGTCATCAAGCTAAATGGAATTATTCATGCCACTCGAAATTTAGCCTATCCAAACTAAAGAAGGCCCAACAAAGAAGTAGCGGGTTTTCTGAGAAAGACTTGCCCTGTACCAGACCATTCATCAAACACAAAGCTAGTATCACTGATTAGTGCATTTGCTGTGATGAGGGAGATAGTGCTGCGGTGCTTTACAGGTTTACCAGATCAGGAGTGGATAGAGATATTCCTCTTATGGCCATCGAATTACATGAACTTCAGCTGCTAGCAAAAATCTCAAGGCGAGCCTTAATTGCTATTGAGGCGAAGTATACTATGAATGATTAACGACATTAAGAAACAGTCACAGGTCCTTAACAAAAAAAATTATAGTACAGAGGAATTGGAAGCAGACAAGTAAACAACAAAAAAAAGAAGACGAAGCCTTTGGGTTTGTAAAACATGTTTCGACGGAAACTTCCGCCATCCTCAGTAAAATACAAAGCGCTGTAAGCTGAATTTATAATAAATAGAAAATGCTAATGAAAAATCGTATGCATCCGGTCCGGCATACGGTCCGGCATTTTTCCACGCGTGTGAAGGAGCATTTAACCAGTGATAGAGCCTCTCACATTTTCAAACGTCTGCAGAATTCTGAACATTGTCATGCCTCGTATTCAGCAGATTGTTTTAGGGTTTTATATCACGCCTCCACCAGTTTTCAACTCAAGATAAAAGAGGCTATTCATATTCAGAGAGAACAACCCTCTTTGAATCAACAGTTACACCATGTCATTAAAAATTGAAGCGCAGCCAGGATTAGGCATATTAAAATACAATAAAAAACGTTCTCTGGCTAAAAAATTTTCAAAAAGAATATAAGCTTTCGGCTGTCGATCTACAGCCTTCCACGGATAAAACGTTGAATGTGAATTAGTGAAATATATACAGAAAAGGCGAGATAAAAATGATAAAAAGAACAGAGTAAAGGTATGAAAAATGGTGGCTATTGTTTAAAAAGAATTTTATACTGATTAGGAATCGGCTTAAAGTTATTGTCAGCATGCTTGGTAGAAGAGGTGTGCCAGGCCTCTAGAGTTTTCCTAACACGAAAAGAGCCTTTGTCTATAACTCGAGAATGGTTGAAATCAATGCGATGACCGAAAGACCACGCATGTTTCGCAATGTTTGACCCATTAGCACATGTTTTTACATTCCTAACGTGTTCTTTCTTGCGGGTTTCAAAGCAACGGCCAGTTTCACCTATATAACCCCAATCACAATCGGCACAGGGTATTTTATAAACCACGTTGGGTTGGTGTTCAATAGCTGGTCTGAATTTAGGAGAAAGGAATTCTTGTTGTAAAGTCTTGAGGGGCTTATTTACAACTCGGATATCGTGTCTTCGAAGAATTCTTGTTAGAGGTTGCGTAACACCATTGATAAAAGGAAGGACAGCAAAACCGTTAGGGTTCTCTTGAGGCGTAAACCATTTAAAAAACATGCCAACCAATTCTTCAGGAGTAGTATAGGAGTTGAGGGTTCGAGATCATTTTTGCAAAAATGATCTCAAACCAACTCAACTCCATACTACTTGACATTTAATGGCTTCCAACTTTTGATCTCATATTCTTGGAAATCTATATGTTTTATATTTCTGCGAATCTATGCCGTGGCGAGGCAGAATGGATCAAACGCAAAATTTATTTTGCAAAAATGATCTCATACCAATCCAACTCCATACTACTTTACATTTAATGGCTTCCAACATTTTTAGTTGATGATGTAATTCTGTGGGACTGTCCCTTGCGAACGAGTCATGAGACAGACGCGTGATTTTTGTTGACCAATCATATCACAACAAGTATCAAGTTTTTAATTATAAATTTTGTGAGTAAAATATTTTGACAATCTTTACTCAAGAAGTTTACTTGGAAGTGCGATATTTACTCAAAGTGGAAGATGCCTAAGTCTTTGTCTACTATTCAAAACCAAATAAGTGGATGTGAAAGAAGCATGACAGAAGCATTAGATCAATGCGCTACTCTAGCTGGGGATAAAGATTTTCAATTTTCTTTCAGTTTGAAAAATTTTGTGGAACAAATCCCGGTTTGTGACCTTGACACTACTAGCGATTCAATGACTAAAGTTGCAGGAATTTTCAGAGAGTGTGAAAAGATCGTCGCTACTGAGAGAAAGAGAAGATTGTATACTAAAGAGTTGAAGAAAATTTTGAAAGAAAGAGAAAGGAAAGAAACAGTTAAACGGCTGACAATCAAGAATAAATTCAAGACCAAGACATTGACACTGAAGATACCTTCACCAAATTCCAGTCAAGATGATATGCAAGAAAATTGATTTTGATTATATTTTGTAGTGACCGTAGGCATGACTTGTTATACCATTTTCTAATATGTATCTTTTGTCATCGAAGCAAGATAATGAAACTTTATTTAGCTCGTAGCTTCCAAGTTGATGTTTATTGCTTCGGATTGTTTTCATTGTGTGATGCATTTGTTCGTTATTAAACAAAACGTTTTTGTAATTTTCATGAGTTATGTTCTTTTTTATGATGTTCTTCTTGATTCCCTTTGCAGTTTTTCCGCCTTTGTCATTGTCTTTCATATATGAATACATTTTTGATCTCAATCCGACGAATTCGGTTATCGGTATGCCTGCCACTTCATCTTTGAATTTACCGATCACTTTTTTATTTGTTGTGTTTAAATATTGTGAATCTTCTGGATAGTCACTGTTGTCGAATTTATCTTTATCATTCCAAAAGTCTTGGTACACATCACTGGTTTCAATTTCATAGGTCAAGCTATCAGTGTCTGTGAATAATAATTTTGCTTTGCTGTCGTATTTTTGTTTGATATAATTATAATGAAAATCATACATTAACGTCTTGCTCAGATCCAAGATACACATTCCCACATATGCCGGTCTGTTTAGGGTCAGTGTTTCTTTGATTTTATGCACTGCCACTAGATTTTCATTAAAGATCTTGCTACTAACATATGTTGGTTTGGCAGCCATTTTTGACAGTTTGTTTTCATCAGTTACTAATCTTACATCTACTCGCTTTCTAATGTTTTCCATTGTTTTTCCAAATACACTGTTGTTCATAAGCTTGAAGAAGTCTTTCTCAAAAGCATTTTTGGCATTGGTTCTCTTCTGTGTGTTGAAATCAATGTATTCTTTCAACCATGGTGACTGATTGAACTCCAACACTCGATAAATTTTGGTTATTTTCAAACCGAGATCAGTGTATAATTGAAGGTTTCTGTAATGGAGTACGTATTTTTCTTTATTGCTTAATGTAGGTATTAATTTATGAACTAAACCAGTCGATATTTTGTATTTCTTCGCGATGTTTTTGCAATATTCTGATAGCATGTTTTCACCTACTTTAACCTTTTCCGGTGCTAGTGGGTAGTCATTATGCAAATCATGTAGTTCTTTTGGATATGCTAGGTCTACTTCTAATATTGATCCTTTTTTGCTGTTCTCGCTGTATTTAGACAAATTCATGTTGTTGATTTGCTTTTCTGTCATCCATCTGAATCCACCAGTTGGTAGGTATTGTGACATAGCCCAACCGTACAGATTGTTAGCATCTAGATACATTATATACTTTGAGGGCGCCTTCTCATCATATGTTTTCATGTATTTATTGTTTGCTTTTCCATACCGGTTGGCAATGTAACTTATTCCACCACGCATTCCTTTTTCAATGAACTGAAACATATCAATATCAGTCATAAGCTCTAATTTTATGTCAGTCATTTTTAGCATAGCATCCCAGGAAAGCCCAGGACTGGTAAAATAATGACATGGGTCGAGTTTATAGTATTGCAGACAGGTCTTTCGAAAGTTTTCGAATACATCAGCTAACAGAAGTATGTCAGATTTGAGATATAAGTCATGGTACTCGCCCATATTTTTCAGATTAAAAGTGTTCCATACATTTTGAGCATGTTTGTATTGATCACCTGAGATATGCTCATCATTTAATATACTGTAAAATTCTTCTTTTGGTGGTAGCTTTTCATTGAATTTATCAAAGCTGTCCATGAAGTCATATGGGTAGACTCCCTTCTTGCTCATTAAATCAAGCTCTTTACCTTGGAATTTTCGAGAAGTATATATTAATGCTTCTTTTGGTAGGTTGCTCACCAGTTTGTCAAGACTTGAGCTCATAAATTGAAAACTATCAATAAAGGTCAGATGATTGCCAAGCATGAAAGCCATATACTTTTCCATGTTGTTTGGTATGGCATTGATATTCATTTGACATGTTTCACCTTTCTTGTTTGTGTATGTATGCTTTTTGACTGTCTCACCAATTTCTTGCATTATAAAATGACTGTCATACCCACGGAGATTGTGGAATATCACTGGAATTTTGTCAGTTATTCTGAAGTTGAGATTGCAATCTTGATGTGCGGATCCTCTGTACTGGCCAGTCACATGGCAGTGATCTCTTACTCTCACATCAGTTTTATTGTATTCTTTTTCACATATATGGCATTTGTTAGCCTTCTTGCATTTGTCTTCGTCATCTTTAGTCATTCTCAATGGCTTATCAAAATGTTTTTTCATTACATTCTTGCAGTATTTGACTTCATCCAGCATGGCTTCCATAAATTTGTAAACAGCTTTTTCACCTCTATAAATTTGTACTGGTTTTGTGTATTTATCATCATAACAACACACAACCTTATATCCATAACCACAGTCTGTGTGTCTCTGATAAGCCTCTGTGTATGATTTATCATCATTGGGTTGGCATCCATGTATTTTTTCAGTTATGGCTTCGAAATCTGCATATATTACAAATGGAACGGGTAGTTGTTTATGGAAATTATTGAATTTTAGTATGTTATCATCTTTTGTTGGCATTTTAATTGCTTGTGCTCCATTTAATTGGATACAGTTTTCTTTATGATTATTCAACACTCTTTCAGAAGTGAAATGCTGAAGACAATACATGCAAAAATGTTTTCTCTCTTTATGCTTTGTTATATCATACATGTATTTGTTGAAATCTTTGATCAATACATAATGCTTGTTTTGATTTTCTGTTATAAGAAGCAGATTCATGCAATCTTCATACTTTTCTTTTGACACATAAATGGGATATTTTTGTTTGTTTTCATAACCGAAAACATTGATGTTAATTTCATTCTGCTTTTCTATTTTGTTGTACTGTTTGGTCGTCACTGGAAATTCAATTCCTGAATAATTCAAATTTTCAATGAATGCTTTGTCTGATTTTTTGATTCTCTGTGGGTATTTGTCTTGAGGATTAAGATGTCTTATGTGGCACCACCTGAAGCATTCATTATCCTCATTTTTCATGTTGATCAATCCCTTTGCACTGTTTCTGAGTTCTGTAGGTAGTTTTATATAAGAAGATCCTTTCATTGGTTCATATTTTACCACATTGAGATAATGATTGTCAACAGATTGAACAGTCCAACCAGATCCCTCTGAAATCCAAACTGCAATCTTGTTTAGTATGACTTGTTTTGACAAAGATAAAGCTAGTTCAATTTGTGTGTCATTTGTTATTGTTTGTGGTTGACTGTTAAAATAAGCCGTTTTGATGATTTTTTCTTCTCGCCCTGTTTGCTTTTCAAACGTTACTCTAAGTGTTTCAACAAACTTTAGACCTTTCATTGATTTTAATATTTTTTTGATATGGATGGCAACAGCCTTTCTTGTATTTTGCAGTTGCATAAGTGGGTCTTTGCTGTTTTTGATGTTGATTTCATAAGACTTTGTGAACCCTTTTAAAGCTTTGTTCGTTTCTTGTATTATGGTCCTAGGCAATGGAATTGGTTGTTTGGTTCTTGGAGCCGCCACTGGAGCAACACGCTTTGTTCTTGGTGCTGGTACTGGTTTGTATCCATCTCGGAACTCTAATGGAGGAAGAATTATGTTTTCTTCATAATTTTGAACCATTTGCCGCACACTCTTTCTTGGTTTTGGGATTGGTCTTGTTTTAGTCCTTGGTGCGGGCACTGGTTTTGTGTTTTGTTTTATAATCAATTTTATCAATTCTGATTTACTTAGTTTCTCAAGATCACTCTTGTTCATAATATTAGTCGAGATATTATTTTTCATTCTCTATATTATGTAACAATCGACATTTTTTTAAGTACTTTATGGATTTTTAGTTGAAACCAATCTGGTACGATTGATTTTAACTGTAAAAATTTGACAAACTATATATTTTCCAATTCATGAATTTTCATATGCAGTTTGTGTTTCTCACTTTTGAGATGCTGATGTTTTCCTCTCATGGCATAATTCTTTCCATTGTTGCATATCACACAATACCATTCTGTCTCACGACCATATTTGTTTTTTTTCTCTTGAATCTCTTTGTCAGTGAATTGTTTCTTTGGACCTCGTTTTGAAGTTTCCATATTATATACAGAGACATTATTCTTTTATATGGTTTTAATCAGAATCATCTTCAGAATCATCTTCAGAATCATCTTCAGATTCATTTGGTTTGTATTTGCTGAAAGCTTGTTTTATCTGTTGCAACATGTCGTCGTTTATGTCATCGGGATCCATTACAAAGATTTTTTTTCCATCTGTTACCATGACCATTAATTTTTTATTGAAATGCACCAATTTCAATTTAACGGGTGGATGAATGACAGACAACACATCGGAATAAATCAAATCTTCCAAAAAGACTTTCAACGAAGGATCACGAATTACATGGGACATTAAAGCATTGAATAATGATTTTGGGTTCATATACAATAGGATTATATTAGTTTTTCACTTCATCCTTGTATCAATTTCAATGGTTTCAAAAAATCGCTGTACCTTTTAAACTCTCTGAACAAAAAATCCATTTTGACATCTATGATGTGAAACATTTTCCCGATTTCTTTCTTTGGTCCTCCTGTTTTCAATGCTTTGATCAACAATGGTACTGCTTCTGAATGAACATAATGCATATAACCTGCGTTCCTGGCCACTATTTCACAAATCATTTCTGTGATCACTTTTCTTACAGCCATGGTTTCAATTATTTCGCTTCCTCTGAATTCCATATGTTAATATGTTTTATATTTCTTCATCAGATTCCTGGCTTGTTTCCTGCGAACTGCAGCAGCTTTCTTCAGAAAGACTTTCTTGCGATGGTGACCAATCGGAATCCGAACCAGAGTCCTGATCACTTTCATAATAAAACCCAAACTTTTCCTCATTCTCAAACTTGTCCATATAATATAAGTATATATTTTTATTTTTTTATAAGTATTTATGCGCGTTTGTTTCACCACAATTCATATGTTTTCAATGTCTTTCAATGGTATCCAACTGTTGAATTCATCACTGTATCCCTTCCATTTTACCAAAGCTTGTTTCTTTTTATAGTCTCTTCTGATCACTTTATCAATACGGAAAATATCCTGCTTTGCTTTTAATAATTCAGGTTCATAAAAACTCCCTTGAATGTCTTCACCTCTGAGATCTTTTATTTTGTATGTTATTGGATTAGTATATTGGATCTTATCAACTGTAAACACTTCTTCTGTCCAATTTGGTGTATAACCCTTGTCGAACACATTCCGTTTATACTTAGATATTCGAACCTTGTCACCAACCTTAAATTTTGGTTTCTGTTTCAATGTTTCTGTATCACCATATAGATTGAAGTAAACTATACCTTCATTCCTCTTGTTAGATGCTTCTGCAGGTGTCATCTTTATGCTTGAATGTTTTGTATTATTATACTGTTTCACTAGTTTGGGCAGCATATCGAGATACATTGTATTACCTTGAACTGTAAACTGTTTCCACATTTTGGACTTGATTGTCCTATTCCACCTTTCAACCACTGAGGATTTCTCTTCATTTTCAGTTGAATACATATGTATCTTATTTTTGTCTAACAAGTCCTTCAAGTGTTTGTTATAGAACTCCTTTCCCTTATCAACCCATAAATATTGTGGTCTTCTGCCTTCCCTGAATATCGTTTTAAATGCTTCAGTGACAGATTCACCTTTCTTATCCTTCAATGGGACAATCCAACCGTATTTGCTGAAAACATCAATAACCATAAGAAGATACCGATAACCTTTATTCCATTTGCTAAACTGTTGCATTTCAACTAGATCACTTGCCCATATTTCATCAATATGATTTACGATTACACGCCGCCGAGTAAAGTTGCGTCTTATAGATGCATGTAATTCATCTGCTAATTTTTCTTGCCAGTTTTCTTTACCCGACGGCTTTTTCCGTTTTTTGAAACTCCAAGACCTAGTTTCTGCTTTGTATTGATAACATTTCTTGCCAACCAATGCCCCCATTGTCTTTCATTATACGGTACGTTGTCTAAAGCTTGAACCATTTTCCTATCTGCTTTGTTTTTACATTTCCTATCATCCTTGCAGACGGAATAATCAACATCGTGTTGCATTGCTATTGCATCAGTTTTGCCAGTGGGCATATCATATATTTCTAATATTTGACCAGTTTTTGGGTCATACTTCAGTTGATTTTCTAAATCATTATAAGGTCCGGTGTAATGATGCCCAGGTAATGTCCATCCGCCTTTTGGTTTCGGTAATTTGCCAATAGCTTTGTGAATATCAAGAGCACCGCCGTCTAGATCTTTCCTATTGGTTGTGTATTTCTTTTTGGGTCTTATTTTTGTTGACAATTGATTGAGAGCTTCTGATCCCACTTTATGAAGTAGAGGATTCATTTTTCTCAAACCATAATCGATTGCTTTTTTCTGCAATTTTGGGTCTCTCATTAATTCGGAACCATAATATCTTCCCATTTCAACTGCTTTTTTGCCAAGATAAGGTACTCCTTTAGTTAAAAATAATTCCGTTCCTGCATTAGCGATATCACCAAATAAGCCCGCTCCCAACGGGCTGTTTAGTTTCCCTGTTTTTTGACAAATTTGGTCTTTGTAATACCACATTCAGCACAAGTGCAAAAGAACATTAGTCTACCATTTTTGGCTGTTTTGTAACCTGAAGGTTCAACACATTCGGTTACCTTTTTCTGTTTTACACAATATGATTTCATAATATATATAAGTTAGATATTTCTGAAATAATGTTGGATAAATCTCTCATTTTTCATCGTGTCATTTATGTCGAACACTTGTAACAAATCATAATACGAATTGCCCTTGTTCATTTCGTTCAAAAAGTATAAACAGAAATACCCACAAGTTGTTGTTTGTATGTTTTGTATCTGATTGTTTTGATGTAACAAAGTGAGATTTTTCTTTTTGGCATGATTTACGATCTCTTGAAATGGGGGCATACCAAAACTATCGAAATAATTTATCACATTGTCTTTGACATATGTTGCAACCCAATGACTTCCGCTCATATAAGCTGGTTCTAGATTGTAGATGAATAACGCCTGTTTATGGTTATGTGGAACTTTTTCATCTCTTGACAGTACATCATTTATCGGTATATTCAAATATTTGCACCATTTCATTAGATCGTGGTTGGATATAGGTATGTTTTTGTGAAATTTTGGTTTTACAATATTGCCCCCAAAATGGGTATGCCATTGAATGGACTGTTTTTTCCTAATAGTAACCCTTTTCCTTTTTTTTGGTCGAGGATGTTTTTTTTTTACCATAACCAGTCACATATGGCGGATAACTATAAAATGGAGGGGGCATTCCCATTCTAGGTGCTCCTGTACCATCCTTTTTCGACGAAGGTGGTCTACCTACCCTCGGTGCTCCTCTTCCCGTTAGCTTTTTGACAAGATTCAAAGCCAAAGGAATTCCAATGCTAGCTAACAGAGTGCCTAAAAATCCACCTGATTGTGTTTTGGTCGGTGTTATTTTAACGCCAGATCCTGTTTGAGCCGCATTCATTATGTCTCTTTGCTGTTTGGTTGTAAACATATTCAGATATGGCATCAGTTGATTGATTGCATTGAAAGGTATCATCATGGGTAATGGCATAGCACCACCTTTTTGACCAGATCCTAACAATTTTTTAGCTCCGGCTTCTGCTAAACCACCAAGAGCACTCAACCCAAGGGTTTTACCAATTGCTGGAAGAGCTCTCATACCAAGTGACAATACGGTGCTCAAAAGACTTCCGCCTACTTGTTTTCTGATATTGGTCTTAGCAAGCTTAATGTCCATTCCTTTGTTCAATTGTCGATTTTTTTGCAATCTTTTTTTCACCATTGCTGGAACATAAAGAGTGTCGTTTCCATTAAGAGAATCATTTGTCAGTCTTAGAACAATTGTTTCCCTTTTATGGTAAGCATTACTCAGATTCTTTTTTTGATTATCTGACAGTCTTACGTTTATTTGATGAAGTTCAGTCATATAATATATGTTACATAATTCCAGTCACAAAACATATACAAATAAATATGTGTCATTCATGGGATTAAACTATAACCAATTCATTACCCACCTTGTCAATAACAACCGACTCGTCGTACAATACAACTGCATGGACATTGAAATCTGCTGCACTATTGGCACTTATTTTATACCTGAAAATCAACTGTTTAGGGTCTCTTGTTACTTTTTCTGTTTGATATGACAGATCGAAATAAATCAGTGGATATAAACTATTGTAATTAGCTAGATTCAACTGCGTTCCGGTGTTGTAATCATTTTTTCGCATTGCATAAGACATGAGATCATTGAATATTCTCACTTTGCTTTCACTGTCATATTCTGTTTCTGGGTAGAAAACACCATTGCCATATTCGAGTCTGCATGTTGTTAAATAACTGTTTGCGTTTGCTTCATTCAGTTTGAAGGTATCAAGTATATATGGATTTTGAGTTGCAACTCTGGTTTTAGCCCGTTGTAGATAAACAAAAATTGCTTTGACATTGTCAATGCTGGAAGAAATCTGAAAAAAACCACTGACTCTAGCAGGTGCTGACACTGCATATAGTTCACGCTGATATGTCCATTTGTGTTCTTTCATGAAAGAGCTTACAAATTTGTCGTACATACTGTCTTTTGGTGTTAATTTTGGAACCCATAGTAGAAATCTGTTAATCACTACTCTTCCGGCATCTGCTGCTGCTGCCCTATTGATGAGTTCATTGTCGTTCTGGAGATTCAAATTGAATTGTAACTGCATAGGAACCAACATTTTATCCTGCAACTCTTCAAAAAAACTGTAACGATTGAGAGGTATGATCAAATTCACATCTTTTGCTCCTCCCGTTCCATCATCGTTGGTAGCTTGTGTAAGCACTCTTCTAGATTCATATCCTGAATTAGTATTGGCTGTCGTAGCATTTGTGTCTAAATACCAAAAACTGTTCTTAGCTACACTTCTCGAGTAATCATCAGAATATTCCAACAGATTCTTCACAAAAGTGACCTTATGTAGATTGTCAGTGTCATAAACAATTTTCCCAGCACTTTTAATCATCATATGTGCAATCAATGAATGAGATCCGTTTATCACCGTTATTCTATCGGCTGCTGCATAACCAGCTCCATCTGCTATTTTTTGTAACTGGAATTGAACCTCGAAATAAGCAATGTACCAATCATAGAAAGAACTCCGGTCGTTGATGGTGAATCTATAACCGTTCTTTTCTTGATGTTGATTATTTCCAGGGGCTCTAATTACATCATCAAGTTGGAAACGCACCAACTCATTTCTTTGCAATAATTCACTTGTTCTAAAAGCCATTTACACTATTGTATTATATAATTTTGCTGTCATGTTATTTATTTGAAAAATCTACGCCTTCTTCCAGATCCGGATATCAATCTATTTAGTATCATGTCAGCGCTTTCATCTTGCTGTTTCTGTTCAATGGGCAAGGATGGAACAATTGCTTTTTGTGTTGGTGTTGTGGCTCCTTTTCTCAAATTTGCTAATTTTTTCATTATTAGGTCTCCTGACTTTTCTGCCACCGTCTTGCCAATTTTATCACCTGCATGGGAAACCCCTGATTCTAATGCCTTCTTTGCTAATGGCTTAGCAAATTTCTTGAAAACAGACGATGCCACACTCTTCAATGGTTTAAAAATGTTGTCTAAGATAAGCCCAGACCCTTTATGTTGAAATACAAATTTACCAAGTTTTGGGTGGTAAAACCTCTTAAATTCATACGGTTTCATTATACTGTTACATTAGATACTTTTTAAAATCAGCGAAAAAGACGTATCTGCTCCATTCAGATCCACTAATCTTCTTTTTCCATCTGTTATCATGATTCTGATTGATGAAATTGTAGTTTTGTTCACAGGATTAAATGTAACTCTTTGTGGTTCGAGGGTGAAGGAGTAACTTGGTTTTAGTACACTGGTTGAGAATGAATAAATAATGTCTGTTTCTTCACCGTCAACTAAACTTTCGTTTACCAAATCGCAATGAATATTGAGTACGTCTGTGTCTTGACTGAGATTTGGCACTCTTGGTCCAATATGCGTTCCACTTGCTAATATCTTTTTGTCGAAACCGATCAGTTCATTAAAATTACTTGCTCTTAAATCAAGTTGGTAATTTGCAGCTAATGTAACCGTGACTCTGAATGTTGTTTCGTTGAATTCAAGAGTTATCGGATACGTATCACCAGTTTTCGTCACATTTTTAATATGTCTGTCAAAGTCCGTATAATTCCATACCCCAGCTGGAAAGGTAATGTCCTTAAAAGTTGAACCATTATCGGAGCTGTATTTGATTAATTGATTTTTGTACCCAGCATTGACATTGAACCAAGTGAATGACATGTTAATGACTCTGTTAAGACCGATAACGTATTGCTTATTATTGTCTAGAGTTACAGGTCTGGTGAAATTTGTTGTAAAATCTTCTGGTTTATTATCCCCTTTATTTTTCACACTGTAAGATGATAAAACTATCTCTCGTTCCATTATGTGATTAGGTTACATTAAATTTTGAAATATTGTTTGTATAATTTACCATATTGTGATTTGTTAATTGTTGTCATTTTTAACAATGTGTCCAATATAGAAACACCCATATTTCGCATGTCAATGCTTGTATTGCCAGCCAATATCTCACCAATGATCAAATCCAATTTTTTTATGAGTTCTTTCGGTTTGTTAAAAAATATCACATTGCCACCTTTTTGTTTTTTCCTACCAGAACCTTTCATTGTTTCCATTTTGTTTTGATAATGTTTTATGTATTCATTCAGAGTTTTCATAGCGCGATCCACTCTTTTGTTTTCCTCTTGCCGATCAGCTTCCGTTATATTCCCACTTTTGTATTGCTTTGTAACGTTTCCTTTGTAGGCTTTCAATTGATTTCTTTTAAATTTAGCCGCATTGACAATCTTATTGAGATATTTTTTGTTTTTTCGTTCAGTCATTTCTTGTTGATTTATTACCTTTTCAACAGAATCATAATTTGGTATACCAAGATCACCTAATATCTCATTTTCCATATCTTCTTCATCCATTCCATAATCGATCGCATCGTCATCATCATATTCTGGTGGTAATTCTGGTTCTTCAGGAAAGTACTTAGGATCAACATACATCTCTTTTTTTCCTTCCAGAAGATCTTGTAAAGATTCTTCATATGTTGGTGGTTTTGGCACCAGTTGTTTTTCTTGCTGTGGCAAAACAGGTTGTTCAAATAGATCACCAAGATTCATATCTGGAACTTCATCCTCTATATCAATGCCGTAATCAGGAACTTCTCCTTTCTTCAGTGGTCGTTTTTTCCTTGGCAACCTTAAAGCCTGATTACTATCAATAACATCATCTAATTTGCTTGTGATTGGTTGGAATACTTTTGAAAATCCCTGTTGACTGGTCTTCTGATCGATATCATGTTTTGTAATTGCATTATGGACATAATTGATCTTGTCCCCTAATTCAGATTTACTCTTTGCGAGTTCTTTCCACTTAAGTAAACTCATTTATTGTTATATTGTTACGTTACATAAAATGGAAATTCATATATAAAAAATAGCGTTTTACACCGTGTTGAACACCATGTTGAACACCATGTTTAACTACATCATTTTATCGAAACAATGTAACGATTTAATATAAATGAAGATACCTAATTATGATACTGGCGACGATGTTGTCACAAACTTCACACAACTACATGATTTTATGCCTGATCGATGCTTCCGCATGCTCATTTGTGGACCTTCTGGTTCGGGAAAAACAAACACACTGATGCATATGATTCACAATCTGTTGTATTTTGATAAAATATACCTTTATGCAAAAAACTTAGAGCAGTCAAAGTATCAGAATCTCATGGATGATTTCGAACCAATTAGTGATGAAGCTGGTTATGATATCATTGAAGCAAGCAATGATAAAATAATTCCTGTAAAAAATCTCAATGGTGACAATCAAAAAATTGTGATATTCGACGATTTCGTATGTGATAAAAACCAAAAACCATTAGTTGACTATTTTATACAGGGGAGACATAAAAACTGCTGTGCCATATATTTGAGTCAAAGCTACTATAAGACACCAAAAGATATTAGATTAAACTGCTCACATTTTGCCATTTACGATTTTCCTAGTAACAATGAAAAAAGTCTCATATGTCGTGAAAACAATGTCTCACAACAATTATACGAGAAAGCAACTAGAGACCCTTTTGGTTTTATATATATTGACAAACCCAAGAAACAAGTAAGGAAGAATTTCGATGAAAAAATATAAACCAATTGTATATATGAGTTACTCAAATGGTAAATTACCTGAAGACACATTTTCACATGAAAAAGTTGTCGAAATAGTAAAAGGATTGCCTGGTGTTGGTTTTAAACTTACTGATGATGGCGATTATGATATGCAGAATAAAAAACTGAGAAATGTGGATTTACCACAAACAAACACTGACGCTAGTACAAAGAGTTATGTTGATTCTGAGGTTAATAAGACATTAAAGCTAGACGGCAGTAGTCCAATGACTGGAGCCCTTAACATGGATAATCGGCGTGTCGAAAATATTGCTCCAGCTAGACATGGTCACAGCGATGCTGTAAGTAGTATGCATCTACATAGCTTTTATTTTGAATTAAATACAAACGATGGAAAGATAGAAGCCCAAAATCCGATCGACATGAAAAATAAAAGAATCTCAGGAGTGCAAGATCCAATATTGCATTCAGACGCTACCAATAAATTTTACGTTGACGACTTTATGAATTTCAAAGCCGACAAAACGGAGCTGGCTAATTATTTGAAAAAAGATGGAAGTATTTCCGTAACTGGCAATTTTGACTTTGGAAATAATAAAATCAGCAATCTGGCTGAAGGCACTGGCAATTCTGACGCTGTTACAAAACACCAATTACAAACTGGTTTATCAACCAAACCCAATACAAATCAGGTTGTGCTCCGTGATGGTTCGCAGGACATGACTGGAAATTTAAATATGTCACAAAAAAAGATCGTCAATCTTGCTAATCCGACAGGTAGAAATGATGCCACTGGAAAAGGTTACGTTGATCGATTATTTTTAGATTCACTTCGTTTAGACGGATCCTCTAAAATGACTGGAAATTTGGATATGAACAATAAACGAATAATCAATATAGCCGACCCAACAGGAAACACTGACGCTGTAAATAAACGATACCTTGAAACACATCTAGGTGACATGAGTGATTATTTGCGAATAGACGGTTCAAATTCCATGATAGCAGATTTAAATATGCGTACAAATTTCATTGAAAATTTAAAAGATCCTGAAAAAAAATTCGGTAGTGATGAGGGTAAAAATCAAGCAATGAGTTACAAGTTCTTTACCGACAACTTTCTCCAAATAAACCGATACGGTGAAGTAAGCATGTTAGACCGGCGTTTTTACAACATTGGGATTCCTAATTCTGGTGATCAAATATTTGATCGCAATTATGGAGATGGGAGATATTTACAAAAAGATGGATCGTCAGCCATGACAGGAGACCTCAATATGAACAATCAACGAATAACAAATCTCGGAACAGCCACACATAATCAAGATGCCATTACTTTGAAGCAAGTAAATGATGCTTTTTCAACTGTAAGTACCGAAAATAATCGATATACAGACCAAAAAATAGCGGAGAGTCTTATAAGCACACATCAAAACCGCAAAAATGTACTAGCCTACGCTATGGATGATGGAGAATTCACTGAAGATTATGGACTACAGGACGTGAATTTAATCACCTATAACGACTCACCTCATAAAACCAACAAAAAAGCGTTCTCTTTAAAGGTTCAAAAAACAAATGATGGTTCTAGTCTGTTCAAAGGAAGGTTTGATTTCAATTTGTTTAAGTTGATACGTGACAATATGAGTGATGCTTACACTGTTTGTATTGAAGTGTATTTCGAAAAAGATGGTAGATATGATGTAGAATTTGATTCTTTTAATATAACATTTGAAAAACTGAATATGAATATTGATAAATCATACACAATAAAAATCAATACCGATCATAAATATTATCGAAGTGTATTGAATCTTTCTCCAGACGGCATATCTCCATCAATTCAAAGAAGGTTATATGTCAATGTTCAGAGTAGTTTTGACAACCTTAGTCCTAGTCTATTACCTTTACATGTTCTGATTTATGGAATCAAAGATGAAGCAAAAAACAATCTCGATTTTACCATATATGATTATGAAAAGGCTTTCGAGGTTGCAAACAATCAACTCCAAATGCATGTACCAATTAATATGAATGGCAACAAGATTTCGGGTTTGTCTGCATCAATAATCGACAGTGTTTTACCGGCTTTCATATGGGGGTATACTGCTGAAGCAATCAATTCATGCGACTTTTTGACAATATATGGAGACATTATGAAGTTCAATGAAATTTACATAAGTTCAATACAACTGCATTCCAAAGAAACTTATTCATTAGTAAGCAATCATCGTTTAGTCATCCAAACAAACACATCGGCGATTTACAATATTTCTTTTACAACTAAAACTATTACTGTTAATGTTAATAGATATTTTCGAAACGTAAATTATATCAGAATAAATTTTTCGGACGGAAAAAATAAGAGATTCAAATTCGTAATCCGATATAAAACGTTCAACAATTGAAAATAATATGACACAATGATATATGACATTATATGTTGAACAATCAGACGGCAGTCATCTTCTAGACGAAAATGGAAATAAAATAGAATATACCATAGACTATCATTCAAGTTCAGAAGATTGGACTTTCGATACCACATTTTCAATAAATGATGATGGTCATGTGGAAACTGACAAAAATGTCATCGCAAAAGCTGCTGAAAACGACAACCATGTTGTGATAAAATCACAACTGGATTTAAAGTTAGACAGATCGACTTTTATTATTTCGAACAGTCTACCTGGTATACCAGTGTTAGACAAAATCAGCATTGCATTAATTCCAGCTTTATCAGTAGTCACAGCCGATTCAAATGATAGAGTTAGTTCATGGATTGATCCTGTGAATAATATCGATTTTTCACAATCAACCAATTCAAAAAAGCCTCTTTTTCTAAGGGATTCAACAAAAAAACTGTTTTTTGTACGTTTTGATGGTAGTGATGACTATTTGGAAAAAAAATCATTTGATGTTTCTGAAATAGCGGGTAGTTCTGGTAACAAATGTACAGTAATACTGGTTGTCAAAACAAAAGCGATAACTAATCAATCACAGTTTCAATGGGGGCGTGGAGCCGTCAGATTCGGTATGCATATACCATGGGGAGATGGTGCAGTCTATATCGATTTTGGTTCATCATCAAATGGCCGACTTAATATGCCTTCTTTGACGAGTCTCTCTGGTGATATCGAGGTGTGGACGATCCGTGTTAATCAGACAAATATGGAACTTTTTAGAGGTGTTTCAACAGTGACTCCGATTAAAACAAAAACAATTTCTGCTACTCTTACAGGTTCAGCTCAAGAAATGTTTATTGGATGTCAGGTTCATGATAATGGCACTGCTATAAATTTCTGTGAAATGGATTTATATGCTTTCGCTGTTTGGGCCAAATCTCTGTCTGATAATGAATTAAAAAATATGTTCAGGTTCATTCAAAATCATTTTGATTTGTGATGTGGTCATTTTAAAATATATAACGTAACATATATATGTACATCAATTTATTGCTTGAATATGTGACATACAATTTTGAAAAAACAAAGGAAAAGCATCCAAACATTGACGATAAAATATTAAAATCAGCACTTGTTTATCAATACCTGCACTGTTTCTATTTTAAAAGAGACATGTCTATGAATGAGATTCTTGAACTCAATGATGGTGAAATTGGTCTTCTTGGACCAGGTAGTGGCTGTCTAACATGGTTACTTGAAAAGATCTTCGGTTGGATTGATATATTAAATTCACATAGTGTATTACATGATGCTTCCGGGAGGTTTTATGACCACCATAAGCTCGGTAGAGGTTACACTTATGCTATTTCAAAAAAATACACAACTAAACTGATTAAAAGATCACCTTTTTGTGGTCAAGTCAGTGGTATACTATATTGTCTATGCAGACGATTAACAATCTAAACCATATATATGGCAGATCGAAAAAAGAGAATATTCAGCTGGAACCATATTTCAGACAAACTCTCAGAAGATCAGGTCGACGAACTAAAGAGCTATTATAAGGCATACCATAGAAAGTGTTGGGCTTACAAAAAGGCTGTTAGACGCTTCAAAAAATTCAAACTGTTAGGAAATACTGTTTCCATTTTAACCGGTACTGGCGGAATTATTAGTGCTGTTGTAACTGGCGGTATAGCCCTAGTAGCAATAAGCACTTGTGCTTTGTTAATCAAGTCTTACATGGATTTCCAATCACTGGATCTTAAAATACAAAATTGCACATACGCATACCAAAGTTATCAACATCTATTGAATTCAATAAAAGACATGTTGAGAAGCGGTGATTTTCAACCATCGTTTCACACAGAATTAAAAAATGTAGATGATTTTGTAACTGATGTTTGTCCTAGTGTTGACAAGTTCTACGCTAAATACAATGACAAATTCATTCCTTAACTATTTCATTAATTCGGTCTGATGCCAATGACAGGATGTCTTTCCAATATCGTTCATATGATTGAAGTGTCTTTTTGGATTTACTCGTCTTGACCTTTTCAAAAGGAAGATCAAGCATTTTAAATATTTGTTTTAAAATGAAATTTATGTTAATCATACGCTTTCTGTCTATATTCACAGATTTTGCGACCTTACCAATTTCATCAAAAATTCTCAATATCTTATCTCTATTTGTCACGGTTATCTGAAAACCATTTTTTACAGCTATATTATTCATTATGTTTTCTATATGATATTTTCTTTGGTAAACACTTTGACGATGGAATCTATGCTTATTTGAGTGAAAATCAACAAATTCTATAAGTGGTTTATAGCCATTAACTGCCCCACATTTTTTACAAACTAGCATATTGTTATCATTCACTATATCAGGTTGACTGCAGCATTGCTCAATTTCTTTCGTATGTTTCGAGATTTGCTTATTACAAAATGGACAGACCACTTCTTCCATATTGACAAGTTCTTTATGCAGTTCTTGGCAACTCATTATACTATTATATGAGATATTATTTTAGGTTTTTTAAAAACATATAGTTCCAAAATAAATTTTGCGTTTGATCCATTCTGCCTCGCCACGGCATAGATTCGCAGAAATATAAAACATATAGATTTCCAAGAATATGAGATCAAAAGTTGGAAGCCATTAAATGTCAAGTAGTATGGAGTTGAGTTGGTTTGAGATCATTTTTGCAAAAATGATCTCGAACCCTCAACTCCTATACTACTTTCAGGTGAAGGGATGGCATGTGTGGTTGGTTTGGAAAATTTCTGCTTTAAGATATTGGAAATAACAAAGGAGGGATAGTTGTTGGCTCGTAGAGCATCAAAGACGTGATTGATTTCGGTATTTTTCCCTTGCGGTGTACTTGGGAGTTTAATTGCGCGGTGTAGGAGGGTCTCAGCTGTGCTGATCTTGTGGCGTTTGTCGTGGTGAGAAGAAAACTCTAAATATCTGTCCGTGTGAGTTGCTTTGCGGTAAACATCAATAGTGATCGTGTTATCCTTGCGAGAAACCAAAGTATCCAAGAAGGCGATCTGTTGGTCAGATTCCTCTTCAATAGTGAATAAGATGTGTGGATCGATGGAATTAAGTGTAGTATGAAAAGAATTAACAGCATCTCTTTTGATGATGCAGAAGCTATCATCCACGTAGCGTTTCCATACTTTAGGTTGTACTTCAGACGTGTTAATGGCCATTTCTTCGATCGCTTCCATGCACAAGTTCGCCACCACAGGGCTGACGGGGCTACCCATCGCGCAACCATGGATCTCAAGGACAACTCACTTCCTACACGCACGAGCTTAGACAGTAATGAAATCATTTCTCTGTTGAAATTTATCTTATCTAACAATTACTTTATTTATGATGATAAGATATACAAACAGATCCATGGTTGCGCGATGGGTAGCCCCGTCAGCCCTGTGGTGGCGAACTTGTGCATGGAAGCGATCGAAGAAATGGCCATTAACACGTCTGAAGTACAACCTAAAGTATGGAAACGCTACGTGGATGATAGCTTCTGCATCATCAAAAGAGATGCTGTTAATTCTTTTCATACTACACTTAATTCCATCGATCCACACATCTTATTCACTATTGAAGAGGAATCTGACCAACAGATCGCCTTCTTGG
>NC_090873.1:37548302-37556434 GCF_036669935.1 Montipora foliosa | reverse complement strand
TGTTTGATGCGGGGATTTCAGACCTGGGACAAAAGCGGGGTAGATCATCTTACCTTTTAGTAAATAGAGAGTATTAGCCTCTGGCCGCGCGGAGATACTAGTTGAAAAATCGTATCTCCAAGCGGTCCTGTATATATTCTCGTTGTATTATAAAACACCCAATGAAATACCAAACCAGTTCACTTTATATATTTTTTGTAGTCCAACGTAGAACATGTGACGCGATTATGTTTACAACAATAGCAACGGGTGATCTTTTCACGTGTGAAGATAACAAGTTTTCCTCGCACCAGGTATTTCATTGGTTATGCTAGGTTTTAAGGTGGCCTCTTTGATATAATAATGTTTTTTTTTTTATACAACTTGAAACTTGAAAATGACAACTTTAAAAGTATAATTTTTTGTACTTGTGCAATAATCAACAATAAAATTAACTAAATGTAATCATTGTGGATTATTTGTACTCGTCTCAGGTGTTGAATGCTCGATTACACAGGTGTTGTACGTTTCAGTTTGATAACAAAAGAGGATAAACTCAGGGTACCATCCAAATACGTCAGTCATTTCATAATTGCCCAACATGAATCGCGCGAAAGTTTCCACAGATTTTCCTCAATGTTTTCGTGGTCCCAATTGTTTTTCAAACAAAAATGTGTGATACGGTGAGTCTAAGGGGCGCGTTCGATTTACCGTATTCCGGAATAGGAAATACATGGAATATAAGTTAGGAATCCTTCGTTTTTTTTTGGCAGAGATTCACATTAATAATTGTCAAACCTATCTGCTAAAATGCTATTTTTAAAACATAGCTTTGATTCTCTTTGTTCCTACAAAACGCCACACATAGTGTTTATTGAATGATCACTCCCACGTATTCCTGTATTCGGAAATAAGGGTCAATCGAACACACCCTTAGTCTAAGGTAAGACCAGGTTTCCCATTCTGGTCAAATTTTATATACAAACATTTACTGATGTGCGAAGGAATAACCCGTTTCTTCCAATTGTAATTCTCTATGTTCCCTAGAAATCAGGTTGGCCTCCTAGTTTATATTCTAAGACATGGGCATGGGAAAACCAATGACAGCTTAAACGTACACTGAGCTACACACAAATAAGCAGCGATGTAGGAGATTTGTTCCCAGTTGTGTCGACAAATGGGCGAACTTGTATTGATAACAAAGATCACTGATTTTTTTTTTTCTTTTTTTTTTTTTATCAAAGCAGGGTAACATTAGGACCACTATGGTTGTCATTGATAAAAAGCAGTAAGTTTGCATCAATACAAGGCCAGGCCAACAGCAGCCTTGCTTGCCTTTTCTAGGCCAGGTTACCAAGCAAACAGCTGTTCAGTGAATCACTGTTTCCATTTTAAGTAGACCTTTTTAGCAGTGAGGTTTCTATCAAAACACGGTCAAATCGAGCCTCAAATTCAATTCATTGACCAGGTAACTAAGGCCACCACTGTAAAATGGTCTATTCAAGTACAGGTTTACATGTGGCCTACACTTATGAAGGAAGACCAATGTACCCTTCTCTGTTTTCAGCCTTTGTTGCGGTACCCCGCGGAATAATTCAATGTACTTGTGGCTTCACAGCCATCCCGTGATGCTCGCTTTTTGCCAGCTGCTGATTGACAGAAACAAGGACCTTGGTCTTCGAGGGATCGTTGCCACAATTGCACTCACTGCGACGAAGTGGCATCATACTGAAGAGGGGACTAGTGGAGGGCATGTCCTATTTTTTTTTAGTTTGTTGTTTTTGTTTTGTTTTAAGAAAATTACAGGGAACATCCAAAATTGCTAAACATAGACAAAGCAGTTCATAGCAAGGTAGACTTCCAAAGGTTAGACAACATCAAGGGCCTTAAAGTGCCCATAACACCAAAATAAATTTTTCGCTGAAATGAATCTTTGAGCCTGTTCGAGACGAGCACTTGCGGGCCATTTTTTTTTTTTTTCCTTTTGCTAACACATCCTGCCATTTTATAGGCTTCGAAAGTTCCTAAAATCCAAGCATCTTTTTTGTTCACGACCGAGTCAGAAGGGTAGTGGTGTCTATTCCTGTTTTTAAACGTCACAATCTACTTTTGGGCATGCTTTTTTACAAAGAGTTAATGCACTGTAAATCAGTTTGTGACGTCACACAAGAATAGACCCACTTCCCTTCTAACTCGGTCGTGAACAAAAGATGCTTGGTTTTCCGCAACTTTCGAAGCCCTATAAATGCCAGGATTCTTTAGAGAAAGGAAACAAAATAGCCGAGATGCGTTTCTAACAGGTGCAAAGATTCATTTTCGCGAAAAAAATATTTTGGGGTTATGGGCACGTTAACCAAGCAACATTGATTGCCTTGTGTCAGCGAGAAAGGTGTCGGCAAAACTATGTATATGCGTTCTTTTCATGATATTTCTGTTATGAACTTTACTTAGTTATTTACACGTTCTGTGCCCAAGCTGTCCCAGCTGTCCATGAATTCAACTGGCAGAAATGACAATGATAAAAATCAGTGAAGCGGAAGAGTTGGGGTTTGCATTTCATATTCGCAAAAAAAATCTGTTATTGTACTATCGTGTCCCTCTTCTTATAAGTGACTTGATATTTGTAGAAAACAGACAAGAACTTGAGGAAAAAGCTCACCCTGACGTTTTTGTTCAACGTGAATGTGGTTGGCGGTTTTTATGCTTACGCCGTTGGCCAAACTTTCATTTATTCATTTATTCATTATATTCATTTATTTCATCTTATTCAGTATTCATTTATTTTTTTTTTTTCATTTATTCATTTATTCATTTATTCAGTTATTCATTTATTTTTCATTTTATTCATTATTCATTTCTTATTCATTTAGTTTCATTTATTCATTTATTCATTTACATTTATATTTATTTATCTTTATTCCATTGGAAAGGTGGCAAAGAAATGTACCAAAATATTATGCTCGAATACAGAGCATTCAGATTCCCCTTGTTTTGGCCTCTTACAAGTAGCCTAAGCGGTTGTTGAGTGAGACAGTTTTTCTTGTTCCCTCCTCCCCTGGTACGTACTTAAGGTCCTTTTGACCCCGGACCATGATAACCTGTGGCTGCAAAGAATGTGGGGGTTTATAGAAATCCCACGTTATTTACAGATCCAGCAAGTTTTGTTCTTTGTAACATGGATAGATGTAGATACTTTTTTTGTGTCTAATGTGTGCGTCGTAGAAGAGGTTACCTTCCTGTATCGAATTGTATTTTCGCCAACTCTCTGCGTTGAGGGCAAATGGGCGCCCACATTGATGGTCCTTTTCTAATTTCACTGGTTTTGGCTATCTTGAGGTCTGTGCTCTATTGATGTCGGTTTTAACAACAATTTCAGATGCAACGGTGAAGTTAAGGAGACTTGGCTATCAGTGGGTAGCTATGGTTCTTGTGGTTGTTGTAAGAAGGTCCGAATTTGGGGAAGTCAGCTTTAAAAGACGAAAAAAAAAAACAAGAAGTTAGCAGGTGTTGAAGGCATCCATCCCCACTAGTGATAAAGGCTCACCTTAAGCTCTCCCTCCTGACCAGCCCAGGGTCATATGATGTTTTTTTTGTTGTGTTGTGAGGTTGGACCTCTGTATTTAGAATTGTTTACGTATGCAGAAGATATGCCGCCTTACTGCCGCTGATTCAGAATTTACTCTTGCAAGTTGCAAGAGTAAGTTCTAAATCGAGGTCTTTTTAACTACCTGAAAGTTATCGTCTATTTTTTGCTTGTGTTGATGTTCCCCCAGTTAGGTCCAAGCAGGACTTTGACACAATAGAAATTTGCAATCCGCAGAATTGCTCAGTCATAAGTTTCCTGGTGTAATTTTTCAGCACTCCCTTGCAGAGTACATTTCATCTCCACATAATGCTGGATTGACTCTATAATTATTATTCTCAATAAAAAAATTACATAACTGAGTGTAGTACAGCCATTTAAGTAGAGGTCTTGATAGACATAGCAAATCCAGACTGCAGCTCTTGATGGTGTGTTTTTTGGTATAAGGATATCTGATAATGCAGTGATCCACTTACAACATTCAGTGGATGTCATGCATCTGTAACCGTTTGAAGTGACCCAGAATCTCTCCCTGGACAATATTGCCCCACCGAATCTCAGACCAACTGGTTCACTGACAATTTACAAATACAGAAATCTGGCAAAGGAGCACGTCAAAGAGGAAATTGTTCGTGTCCAAAGAAAACGAATAGCAAACTTCAAGCAAAATAGGATTACATTTATGTGGTGAAACCCGACACGTTTTCATTTTTAGACATTTAATTTGCTTTAATTTTCCATTTTTTTTCCCACCAAAAAAAAACCACTGATTGGGCCATGCCTCAATAAAACATAGCATATTGTGAAACCATCATAGGGGTTCATTGCAATTTTTTGATGGCATGGTAACGGCCAAAAATTCTTATAATTAGCAACCACTGGATTATTTCTCAAACGCTCCAGGGAAGTTCCCGTTTTCTACCTATGTTAATACAATCAATAGAACAATCATGTTTATTTTCCGTTTTGATTCCAATAGAAGTGCATTTTACAAAGTTTGGGCCCTGGAAATTGTTTTGCTATGATTGCAAAATTGTCAATCTCTGTCACACTACACTATGTGAAATGATCTCTACTGAATTAAATCCGCTGAAATAAAACATAATAATTTTGTGACAGAAAGGCCACCTTTTTTCGTGTTCATCGGTCTATGGCAATGCTTACGAACAAATTGTTGACTAGTTCACATAACGAGATTTTTTCTGCGAAGACTGAGAGGATGAACAATAATTAAATTATTTTGCTAACTGAAGGCCTTCAGATGATCAGGATCTTGATGAAATTGATGATCGGTTGGAGTGAGGTTGGAGGTTTGGATGGTAGTGGTCGATATTGATCATGATTTTACATCCAAAGACATTTGTTTTCGGGTTTTCATAACCAGTTCTCCCGTCTATTAACTATGATTTTCTTTGACTCTAACCGTCCGTCGAGAACATATCTCGCAAAATGAGGCCTCAAACATCTCGGAACGACCAAAACGACATAACACAGGACCTCAGTTGACACTTTGTTTAATCTTTAATCTTGGTTTAAAAAATCTTTAATCTTTTAATCGCAAAACAAAAAACCGCCGTAATGTATTTATCCTTCTATAGAACGATAAACACCAACAGCATTAGAGGTTGGTCCACCTGTGATTAAACCACACTCATTGTTAAAAAATCCATTTAATACGTTTTAATTTTGCATAATGTCGAAAATGGTGATAATGACAACATCTATTGGTCATAATGATGGCGATGATGGTTTTATGGTAAAGAATGATGGCAGAGTTTCTTTTTTTTTACCTACAGAAAGGGCGTTTTTTTGTGCGCTACTTGTGTATGCGAGACCATATCCCTGACTTTTGCAATGAGAGGTTGCAAGAGTATGCGCAAAGCAAGGGAATGATAACTGACTGCACAATCTTCATGCGAGATTGTTATTTGAAAAGTTGAACTCAATACGGATATTGTATCGTGCTTATGAAAATATCTGCTTACTTTAGTTGTAACCTAAATTAACTTTATTGCTTCAACAACAATGTTAACACCAAGACAGCCAACCAAGGAAGGCCAGAAATGAATGTGGCCACGAAGGGCTTTCGGGGGAAAGCTAAAAGTTTAATCAGTAACAGTTGCCCTCTTTTGACTGCTCTTGGACAAAATCAAGTTGTGACATGTTAGGGTTGTTCTTGTTGATCTTTGTTGTTCTTAAGCAATAGGGCAAACGTAAACGTCACAATTATTTAAGACTGGTGGCGTCCTGGGAATTTTGTAAACCAAAAGTAGGGGATTTCTAAAACTGTTGTGTACAAATCCTTTCATTGAAAAAAATTAAAATCAAATTTGTCTGTAGAGGTCATTTCGTGTGATTAAAATTATTTTTTGTTGGAGTGGAGGTTTGTTGTATACTATTTTGCTTCAATAACATGTTTCATTGGCCAGTTAAAGTCTCCAAGAGAAGTTGTCAATTAAGTATAATGTTTGCATAGTTCTTGGTGGAAGTCATCCTGTGAAGAGACTTCGTCAAATATGTGCTGGAACGATGCAAGAGATTAATTTAACTCTTTTTTCGCTTATGATGTGTTATGTACCAATACGATCCAAGGATGCACTCAGTGACACATCCATTCGTGTTCTGCAATCATTGCTAATTATTTGTAAATTAATTCATGCACTAAGCCCCTGATTGCCACAATATGCATGAACGCTATCTGTAATTCTGATATTGAACTTATCGAATAATCTATTTTTGCTTCTTGTGGGCCTGATGCACTATACGTCTTTTTTTGAGATATCAGAGTACTGTAAACTCCATGCCCTATTTTTTCGAAATGCGTTGTGGATTCTTTGTCGTCCCAAAGAGTTTTTGAACCTGGGTTGTAAGACGAAGAGACCTCCATAAGTTTAAGCATAATTCCGCCTTTTCTGTTTTTTTCATGTTTCATCATTGTGACTTAAGGATGGGTATGAATGATTAATCTTGTAAGTGAACCACCAACGTTCTGAGGTTCTAACTGACTATATACTCGTTAAGGTTTCACTGGGGAAGAACCTATGTCTGCCCTTGAGATATGTGAATTTCATTTTTTTTTTTTTTTTTTAAGTTATAAAGTTACATTTTTAAAATTAAAAAAAAAAAAACAGAAATATGTTTCTGGAGACGTCCCCCATAGGAAGAAGGCACAGTCGATGCTACACTTTCTTCTCTTTTTTTTTTTTAATTTCGGCGCTGAGGCTGAACATTGAAAATTACATGGTATTCTATTTAAATAAATTGGTTCTGACGTTGCCAGGAAACCTATGAAAAAGTACATTTTTAGCTGTGATGTGGTATCAAACCCTTTTTTCATATTCACGTGCGACTCACTATGATGGTGTGTAGAAGACGCGGTAACTCTTGCTAATTTTCGCCTAACATTTACTTTTCCTTCAAATTCTTGCCTCGTCCTCATCTCTTCCTTTCCCCCTCTTAGAGGGTCTTTGTAGGCTCTTTCTGTGTATTTAACTAATTTGTTTGTTTGTTTTTCCTCCTCTTGCAGTGGTCAATCGTCAACCCCGCATCGCTCGTTTCTCACAGAGAGCAGTGAATCGATGGCTGGTTTCTGTGATGTTGCTTCGTAACCCGTCGCTCATTAAGTATCGTAAACAGGGTGTTGCAAGGCCTTTTCTGACCTTGAGAAGCGTCAACTCT
This sequence comes from Montipora foliosa, assembly GCF_036669935.1. Classification (NCBI taxonomy): domain Eukaryota; kingdom Metazoa; phylum Cnidaria; class Anthozoa; order Scleractinia; family Acroporidae; genus Montipora; species Montipora foliosa. The sequence goes on along the minus strand of NC_090873.1, from coordinate 37,549,194 downwards.
GAAGATAGCGCTCTCGTTTAACTTGTAAGGACAGTGTTGGGACGTTTCTAAAAAATGATTCCTAGGGATCAATGCTGGTTTTAAACTAGGGACTGAGTCATAATTCATAGGATTCGTAGATCGTCGGTACTCTGGAAGATCAGAGGGTTTTGGTTTTCATCCCACTTCGATTTGGCCACTCCTTCAGTGATTTGTTGGAACATAAAAGTGGTTAGGAGAAAAATTGCGCACCACAAAAAGAACTTTAGGAAAGGATATCTGTCGGCTTGATTACTGCTACTTTTTCGGGTCACAATTCCCTAAAAGTTTTACTGGAGGAGCTCGGACCCCTTTCCTGAACAGCAGTTGTGAAACGAGCTGTAGTTCTCTCACACGTCTAATCTGTTGTCCTTTGTAAACCTGGTTTTTAAAACATGGTTTACGAAAAGGGGATAAAAATTGGGGCACCCCTTTTTTTTCCCATAGCGTACCGTGGGCTTTGAGGTTGTTCTGTCAACAATAGATATGGGTTGGAAAAGGCAGACTAGCTTTGAACAAAGTGCAATATTCAGTTAGCAGACCCAATCGTCAACATTTGAACTAAGGTAATTGAAAATGTGGTTTGATTGATTGCTTGATTTTTTTGTTGTTTGATTGACTGACTGATTGATTGATTGATTGATTGATTGATTGATTGATATATGAGATTAGTAAGCAAAAGATTTCTTAGGTTTACTCCATGGAATTGTAATTATTGTTCTGCTGTTGTTGTTTTTGTTTTGTTTTTTTCTGGGACTAATCATAATAAAGATATTTACTAAAACAGAACACAGTTTGTTTTTGTTTACCCTTGTTTTAGTAGAGGTGGTAAGATAAACCACCGGCACTCCATGTGGGCTTAGGTTTGTTATTT
>NC_090873.1:37533302-37543302 GCF_036669935.1 Montipora foliosa | reverse complement strand
CGGTGTTCGACGTCTGGCATGAGGATGTAAATCGCAGAATTTGGTATCAGGGCTCAGGGACAATATTCAAATCGCCTTCAAGGTAGCGTTTAAGGTGAAGACATCAAACGTATTGTCATACTGTGGTAGTGGTCTAGACCAATCAGGCATAAAAATTTTCGTAAAAGCGACGCCACTTCTAAATGAGACTTCCCCCCACACATACACCCACCCACACACACCCGCGCGCCTGTGATTTATATCCACTTTCCTCAGCTCTTGGCTCCTCGTGGAGGAGCCTGCCCTGCCCGCATGGCAGTTCTCCAACCGGAGACCCGTTATGTTGGTAGCCCTATCATCTTCCTGGTGTTATCATTAACAACCGTTCAAGACGAAGGTTGGTTTCGTCCTTTGTCTTCCAATTTCCTCTTCAACCGTTTTCTGTTCCCATCTCTATCTTACTCAGTTCTTTATTCCTTATCTGGTTAAAGAACCTCGCAAATCTTGACAGCAACAACGGCTTGTATGGAGTGCTATATTTTACTGCTTGCACGCACACATGTTATATTGGACTCTCTTCTCTGGCACATGGGTTTAAATAACTCCATATTTAGGGCAAGGACGGGATTAAATATAGACTAGACGGAATACATTTTATAAATTATTATTAAAGTTTTTGTGATTGAAATTCTGATAATTTTGCGCCATTTTTTAACCTGGTGTCGACATATTTTCCACAGGTCTATTTGAGTTGACTGCGGAGCATGAGTACATTACTATCTGCCCTCGACATCGGGAAAGCTACGGGATACGTTGGACATGCGGAAAGACTCGCTGTTCCATTCACAGAGAATTTAGTGGCTACACAGCACAACCACCTAAAGGAAATCGTGGAGTTAACTTGTTTCAGGCGAAAACCCTTTTTTCTGAAACCGGAAAAGTTATTCCTGTTGGCTCGCGTAAGTTCCTCTGTTTTGAAGTTGATTCATCAAGTTGGGTAAATTAATGCCCAAGGGCGCTAATACGGGCGCCAATTTGAACGGATGCACCTCTGAGACAGAAGAACATGCTGTTGGAATGACGACGCGTGATGGAATAAGTCGTTTATATTAATTCTATTAGTATACGGCCGCTTATTGGAATTGATACTTTAAGTGAAATAGAGATGTGAAATGGCAATAGAAACGAGTAACGGCATACAGAAGAGCGTTGGAATAGGGGCGCGTATTAAAACGATGACACTAAATAGAATTGAGTGCCAAAATCAATACTTTTTTTTTTTAATTAAACTTCTAGCAATATGCCCTATGTGTAGACAAAAAATTGGCAGCATGGCAGGAGTTGCCAAACAAGAAGAAGAAATCGACAACCAACGGGTGTCTGACGGTGAGGTAGAAAAAGATGTATACCGAGAAGAGGAAGAATCGGGACATGAAGAGAATGACCCGGAGAAGCCTTGTGTTTTCGCTGATGACACGTCTCCTTTCAAACAAGAAATGGATGAAAAGGCCTTGGCGAAAAGTTCCTGGTTAGAAGAGCCATTAAGTGAAGACGAACAAAGCACAGTAAGCCACTTTCTATACTTTATCTTCACCGGTTGCATACTAAATTCAGATTTCAGATTTGTATCATTTTGCAATATTACATATTTTTACACCGTCTAAATTATATGATTATATAGCTAGACACGGTTGTTTTACTAGAAAATACACCACTTATGAAATTCTTACGAAACTACATCCAGGATCCGTACCCTCACTAGTGAGGATATTGATAACGTCATTTCCGGCTTTTTCACGGTTGTTTGTTGCTTGTGCATGGAAAACAATTCAAGTTAAGCGCCTGGGGAGAGGTCCTAACCATCAGTAAGATACCGCCCGTCAGTAAAATTGACCAATCATCGCGTGCGTACTATGTGACACCACATACTACATCTTCACTTGTTGGTTATTTGCAGATTATGTCCCTTGAGGAAACAGACATTAGTTTAACCCCGCAAAGCAGTGCTGCTTTACATCGAGAAAGTTTGATGGCAGATGCATTGAGGTCACATGTCAAAAGCTACAGAAAAATGAAACTCAATGATTTCCTTGGGAGCTGTGGCCTATCGGCAATCAGTGAAGTAGATATGGATTTATCTTCCGCTTCAGAGCGTACCAGGAGACGATATATTGCTGAAACTCGTGAAGTTGTAGTGGCTGTTCTCAAAACGTTGTCGCAGAGTCATGCCGCGGACTTGTGGGACGCACTGAGAACCTCCGACAAGATGTGCGAAGTCTTTAACCTCCCCAAACTCGAATTTGATGAGAAGAAAGCTTCCAGCGGAAGTAATGAGAAGTATATCAAAGCTCTTGCGGAGACATACGACAATGTATCCAGCAGAAATATCAAAAGACAAGTACTTTCTATCATAGCAGACCTGACCACCTATGAAGAAATCCGTAAATTTCTGCCAGGTTTAACGAAATATATGTTCTGTGAAGCACGAAAGCATCGATTGACGTGTGGACGTGGAGTTCCTGTGGTACAAAAGGCTGGAGTACGCACTAGAGTTGACATCAATCAGTTGGATCATTTTGTTAACTTCATAACTAGTCCCTACATTGTACAGGACCTGCCATTTGGCGAACGGTTCTTGAAGTTATCTTCTGGAGAGGTAATTCACACCCCTAACGTCATTAGGGTGTCAGTTAATGAGAGAATTATCGACCAGTATTTGCAATATTGTCAAGAAGGTGAAGCGACTCCACTCAGCAAGAGTACTCTTCGCCGTGTCCTGTCTGCTTGCAGTGCATCAGTAAGAAAATCCCTCCAAGGGCTTGACTACTTTATTTCAGAAGGAGGCAAGGCCTTCGACGATTTGCTGAAGTTGGTGGACAAGCTAATCGATTTTGGGATCCCATCAAATGTTGCTCAGGATCTTCAAAGAGGGCTTAAGTCAGGAAAGAGCTATCTTAAAAGTGATTTTAAGGTAAGGACAGTGATGACATGCTGAGGGGTTTGCATTCAGACCCTTCGTAAGGTGGGGGCCCCAAGCTCTTTCCTGTAAATAGCCTGAAAACACTTTCGCCGGCAATAAGGGAGCTTGGGGTCCGCTTTCATATGTCCGCGGAAACAGTGTCAGAATTAACTTGTAGTGAACGTTAAGGCGATCGTTATGTTGTAGAATGTTAGTTATCGCATACAAAACGCATGCTTGCTTCTGGTGCGCTGTTAACACCGACTAAATGGTACACTTAGCATGGAACACTGTAATTTTGGGTTAACGTAACGCGAACGAAAAGAATACATCTGTAAATTTCTAACAGACGTAGCATATATGCTGCAGTACCAAGAGTTAGATCTGGTGAAGATAGCTAATAACGTATCTACTCTGGAAAAAAAATAGCAGTTCTCAGAGCAAGTGTTGAACCAATAGCCTTAAACTAACAGTTCCAGGCTCTGAGGGCTTTTTTAAATAGCAATTTGTTGTTTTTCTGCAATCAGGTCAACGTTACCAGCTCGCGTGTTCCAGACCACTGCAGTAAATATTCCCTAAATGATCCCACAGATTCAAGTTTCCGAGGCAATTGCGACCACACCCATGATCTTCTCTGTGAGCGATGCGAAGGACTGAAAACTGTGCTATCTGGTATCCAGGCGGCAATTTTAAATAGTCCCTTTGAATCAGAAAACGAAAAAGACGATGCACTTCACGTGTTCCAAGGAGCCGTAACAGCTATCGAGAGCTGGAAAGCTCATCAACTGCGAGTTGTGAACCTGGATAAAGCACGTAGCGATGTAATCGACTGCCTGAGTGAAACAAACGTCTTGCTCATCCAAGACTGGGCAATGAAATTTCTCCCTCGGCTGTACCGTGAGTCACAGGGCGAATGGTTTGGAAAAAGAGGCATTTCCTGGCATATTACAGTCGCTTTAAGAAAGAAAAGTGGTGAGATTGAGACACAAGCATTCATCCACATAGTTCAACGTTGTGCCCAAGACAGTGCCTGCGTGACGACACTCATGGAACATGTTCTCACAACATTAAAGAGGGAGAACCCAGAAATAGAAAATGCATTTTTCGGTCAAGATAACGCTGGATGTTATCATTCTGCCAATACTGTTCTGGCTTGTAAGAACATCAGCAAGCGAACTGGGATTTCCATTCGTCGCATGGACTTTTCTGACCCACAAGGAGGCAAAGGTCCATGTGACCGGTTTGCTGCCACAATGAAGAATCATGTGCGCTCTTACGTAAACGAAGGTCATGACGTAGTTACCCCTGAGCAGTTCCAGGAGGCACTGCTCTCGCATGGAGGAATTTCTGGCGCTAGAATTGCTTTGCTGCCTGATCCAGTTTGCGACAAACTTAACGCTAAGTGGCCAGGCATCAGTAAAGTGAACAATTTTGAGTTCTCATGTGAGGGTTTAAAAGTGTGGAGGGCATACCAAGTTGGTGAAGGAAAACTACTCCCGTGGTCTAAATTCGAAGGTAAAAATCGTAACTTTTAATTGTAGGGACTAGAGCGTGAGATTGGTATACATGAAAAGACACTAAACCTCAGGACAGCTCCCTACATGTAAGACAATGCAAGTTACCTTTTGTTCTATCACGGTGCTGGAAAAAATAATTCGTGCGATGATTGGAAAGTAACCGTAAATGGTGCATACAGGTTATATCGAACTAACATCCCACCGATAAGCCAATGGGATAAAGCCAATTTTGACGGCTCTTTTCTTTTCCTTTAAGGTATTGATGGTTCTATCACAGTTGTAACGGATGTGGTGTTTTCCGATGGTGGATTCCGTCCAGTGAAGCCACGAAAGGCAACTGAGAAATGTCAGTCATCCTGCAAGAGTGGAAAAAGCACTAGCCTCGCAGAGGAGCGAAGCGATAACGATGACGAAAACGAGAGATCAGGTGCTGAAGTTGAAAACGGAAGTGAAAAATTGTTTGCCTGCCCAAACGAAGGTTGTATTAAAACCTATCAACGCTTTGGTTCAATGGTTAACCACACGCTTTACGGTCAATGTGTGTTTCAGGCTGAGAGAGAGTCCCTTATTGATACAGCGAAGGTCCTGTACTGCAGAAACCTCCTAGGTGAAAACAGTGCCCTCACGCCAACTACAGAAACAGCGGCGGCAAAGTCTTCGTTACCATCGCCACACAATGCACTGGATAAGGGCTGGGCGTTGAGATCAACCAAAACGTCCAAACCTTTCAGTGAGAAGCAGAGGCGTTTCCTCGAGGAAAAGTTCACAATCGGTGAGACGACAGGGAGAAAACTTGACCCCGTGACAGTAGCTCGACAAATGAGAGTGGCCAGGGGCAGCGATGGGCAGCGGCAGTTTACCCCTGAAGAACTACTGACTGCCAACCAGATTCAAGGCTTTTTTTCCCGCCGCGCAAAATCTAAGAATCAAACAGTGATTGAAGTTGAAGATGATTTCGTGGCAGCTGAAGTTGAAGATGCCTGCCATGGCAAGCGTGCGTAATGAAGTGATAACCCAAACGCAACCGATTCATCCAGTCACCTTTGACGGCTACAATCTTTGTGATCTTGTTGCTACAGGGAGGCTGTGTAAGCTTACAGTATCCGTTTTACGAGACATTTGTTGCCATTTTGAACCAGAGATGAGTTCAAAATCACAGCAACTGCCACGCCGAAAAGCACCATATGTGGAGATATTGGAGAAACATGTCCGAGCTTGTTCTTGTTTTGACACGCTACCTGCCAGCTGACCATTTCAATTGTGTCGCATACCTTGTTTAGTTTACCGCCAACCGTCCGTACTTCCAGTAGGATTATGCTATGCGAGAGGTTGCAACGACGGTCTTCCGATTCCTGGTGTACTAACTTTAAGAATTCACATGATCATCCCTCTGAACGGGCTATGTGGTACATAGGTTTTTACTGTATAAACGTTTCTTTAATACAGTGTTTCATTGTCACAGTAAGGGTCGAGAAACTATATTTTCTTACAACACCCTTAACGCTAGAGTGCAGTTTTAAATTTTTGTGCAGCGCCCATGCAGGTTTCATCATGGCACAGCTTAAAACAGCATCAAATAGACGGGGCTCCCAAGGGAAACAGCAATACACTAATAAAAGACGGACCATGTCATCTTTGGGGACCGTCATGTATTTTCTGAGAAAAAGTTGTTTTTGGCAAAAGTTATTTTTTGACCGTAAGTTCAGGAAAGCTTTTTCAGCATTTATTCCAAGATCCCAACAGCAGCAAGCTAGGGTCAGGAAATGTTAATTTTCTTTGGCTCGTTTTACTTCCCTCCTCCTGTCCATTGCGGAAAATTACACCACTCGACCCCCCTCCCCCCACCCCCCTCTCCTCTCTCCCAATGATAAAATAATGTTATCCTTCAAGTGCTGGTTGATAATCAGTAGTGCCGGTGGGACAAGTCTTTTTACAACCTAAATGAACACCAAACTTCAATTGTGCTTCAGAACAATTATCGATTTGCACAAGATGAGTGAAGACTTGAGCTAACTCAAATAATGTAGATAGATTCATGAACTGCGTTCAATCAATACGCGACAAAGAAGTAAGTGTACCTAATTGAGAGTGTTTGTTTACTTTAGGCCGAGATTATTGACATCGTACGCATTGAATTAGAATTTAGACATTCAACTGTACATGACCTCGAGACATATTTCGCTGTTTTGCTACCTCAATACGGATATAGTTTCGCCAGCTTAAAGATAGCGCGTACCGGGCGTATTTGAGATATGAAATTTTTACAGGAGCGCGGTTCGATCGTTTCCCTTCTAAATAAGATTTGTTTCAATGGTTTGTTTATTTACATTAGTGAAAGCAGAACCTCTTCGATAAATCACTCGAAGGATATTGCAAGTACAAATAAAGTAGTAAAGTCAGTAAATGGCTGTTTCGAAGGGAAATATGCTAACATTTGGACACGATTATCATGTTAAACTTTACATATTTTCCTTTGCACAATGGTCATACTTGTTTAATATTTTTCTCTCGTGCTGAAGAAGTTGCCCATTTTTTTATTTCTCCTGGTAAATCTGCAATGACAGTTTTACATCCAGGTTAAATAGTTCACTGTTAATCGACATAACATGGGAGATATCGGCCTTTCGATTTACAGTATATTTATGTGTCTCAAAAGTATCCTGGAAGTACACTACAACTTTTCACTCGAACATGACCAAAACTTTTTATTTCAAAGACGTATTTCACACAGATCGTGAGTAGGAAGATAGCTCTTAAAGGCGATATTAATGGATTTTGGTTAAAGATAATGGTAAGCTGGAAGGGAGGATGATAAGAAGTCGTGTGATCCGCCATATTGGCTCCCCTTCGGAACCGACAGAAACCGGCCATGTTCAGAACTCCCAAAATAAAATGTACCAGAACTTTGAAACATCCATTTCGTAGTTAGGACCCCAAAGCAAGACTACATGCAAAATTTCAGCCAAATCTGTGAGGTACCGTGGCCGCGACCTTTTAATATTACTCGAATCTTACAGAGTATGACTCTTAAATTTGTCATCAGAAAATTCATCCATAAAACAGCATGAGACAGAATAAATAATCAGAAAGAAAGAATAAAACAAATTCATGAATATCGGTAAGAATTAGAAAAGTCCATTCATCACACAATCAAAAGAAAAAGCAACATCACAAAAAAGAAAGTTAAGCATATCTCTGATTAATAATAATAATAATAATAACAATAATAATAATAATAATAATAATAATAATAATAATAATAATAATAATAATAATAATATTTGTGTCTTGAGAATGCATAAGATCAATGGAAAGCTTGTATTCTTTGTAGGGAATGTGAAGAGGAGTTGAAAGATCATACTCCGAGCTAGAACAAACACAGGAATTGAAGAAAAAGGGGTGCTATCAAGGCTACGCTATCAAGGCTACGCAACCTAATCTCATCCAAGACCAAGCTTCAACTGTACCTAACAGCAGTTCTCCCTCATCTGACGTATTGTCAGATCGTATGGCATTTTGTTAAACAATCTGAGAGGCGAAAACTGGAGAGACGGCAAGAACGCACTCTAAGAGTAATTTACAACACTTATGACGATCATCTACACTGTGCAAAGCTGCCCTCTCTCTACAACAGGCGGCTTCAAGACATTGTAACTTTAATGTATAAAGTTAGAAATGGCTTGGCGCCTGATTACATAGTTGAACTTTTTAATACTGCCAACAAAGGTTACTCCTTGAGAAATGCTGACCTTGAAATACCTTGCTACCCTACAGTAAGAAACGGAAAACATTCGATCAGATATCAGGGTCAATATCTTTTGTCCAGACTACCCTTAAGCGATAGACAGCGACAGTCACTGGACAATTTTAGAAAAAACATTAGGGCACTTGCATCAAATGCAATTTATGCACCACCTAGCCAGCTTCGCAATGAAATCTAATCTTATTTTAATTCTCTTTGTCCAGTGACTGCCGAATTGTTTAGCTGATACCAAGTAATTATAGACTTGTCAATATTTTAGATTAGTCGAGACTAAGTAATTATAAACTTGTAAATATTTAGATTTTCTCTAAATCAAGCAATTTTAAATTTGTAAATATTTTGGAGTGTTGGCTTTTTTAAATTTATTTTTATTTTATTTTATTTTTCTTTAATTTTCTATGTGGAAAGTTGAAATTCTTTTAGTGTCCACAATTAGCGTATATTTAGCTAAATACTTTGACACTTAAAGTTCATTCATTCATTTATTCCTGATGTTGTACTAGGTGTACACACTAGCATCATGCATGCATACGACAACTGGTCTCCAGAAAAGTATGCAGAGTAAAGAAACAACAAGAACGGGGATTAGATCTAGCATGCATTGTGCCACAATGCAGAAGAAACCAGCCCTCATCTACTATGTGGCTGCTCTGCTATAGCTCAAACAATCCATAAGTCGAGGCATGATAAAATCTTAACAGCGCTATACCACTTCCTATTATCATTATACAGCATGGAAAATGATGACTCCAAAGCCTAGTATAAACAAGCTATCCCCAAAAGAAGTATTGAAAATGACCAAGCGCTATCTAGAACAAATACTCTGGGATACAGCCATCCACACAGATAAAACACCAGAGAATGGAGCAATAAGCCATATATGACCCTCTTCGATAAGAAAAACAAGAAGATCATACTTAAGGAAGGAACTGTGTGCAACGTAGCACAAATCAACGACAGGGATGAGTATAAGAAGAGAAAGTACCTGGACCTACGACTAGGATTACGCAAGGTTTACCCTGACTACGAGATCAAGTAAATCAAATATAATGTTTAACTTCCTGGGAGATTTCAACAACACCCTAGAGAAAGGACTTTCTGACCTAACCCACAAGAACGAAACCAACAAACTGGTAACCAACTGCCAGAAATTGATCATCACACAAAACTGTGCAGTCATCAAGAAACTCTACAGTTTGGTTTCAAAAATTGTAAATGGAAAGATATCAATAAAATCTATAATAATAATAATAATAATAATAATAATAATAATAATAATAATAATAATAAGAAGAAGAAGAAGAAGAAGAATAACATCCTGCTACCCCTCAACGACGACAGAAGGATGGTCAAAGAAGGTTGTTTGAGCGTTACATTAGGAGTGTATCAGAGGATACAGAAAGAGACTGGTAGATCTGTGAAGAGACCGTAACACCAAGGAAAGAGCTCAAAGCTCAAAGAAGTTACCAATCAGAGATTGGCTTATCAAGTACGCCAGATTGAAACCAAGAAGTGGCGAGAGACTGTGGAACCAGGGGAAATAGCTCTGAGAGAAAAAAATTAATATTAAGAAAATGAAACTACAAAGCATATTGCCACAGACTTACCAGATTATGAAAAATCATCTGTTACCTAAGAAGAACACCGAGAGAATCCTCTGCGAAAGGATTCTGGAAGTCTTGAACAGGGAGTAGAATTACCATCAATGAAGTCAAGTGATTAAGTATAGCTGAAAGCAAAGTTAATGAAGCTCTCAGGAGGATTCAAACCCAAAACATCACT
>NC_090873.1:37528302-37530802 GCF_036669935.1 Montipora foliosa | reverse complement strand
GGCGGATACAGATTATTAGTGCACATATGCTTTTGAACCTGTTTAAAAACAGCCCGCTCAGTTAACTTTGACGTAAATGGTAAGTTGCAGACAGGACGAAAATTTTTGAATTGACAATCCAGGACAGGCTTCTTCAGAAGTGGTAATACCAAGGCTTCCTTCCATGCTTTTGGGAATTCATCAGATTGTAAAGAGGTGTTAATTAGCGTAGTGACAACAGGAAGCAGAACATCACATTGATTAACCAGCCAAGATGGCATAAGATCCAATAAACATGACCTTAGTGAGGACTGCTGCTTTATCAACTTCACGTCATTCTCTGTAAGTTTATCAAATTCACGTATATAGTGAACCGTAGGAGCCACATGAGGTATCGACGTCTCATGTTCACAGCTAGAATGAATATTATCCAATCGATTCCTTATATCCAAAACTTTCTGTACAAAAAATTTTCCTATATTCCATGCGAATTGTTTCTCATCAAAGGTAGGTGGTAAAGCGTTGCAAGGTTTTCAATTAAGAAAACTCTTACTAGCCTTAAACAATTTCCGTTGATCACAACTATTTTCCTCAATAAAATTAGTATAGAAATCCTTACGTGCTTTGTTCATCAATGATACTACAGCATTTCTTTTTACTTTAAAGATCGTGAGATCAACAGCATTTTTCGTCTTTCGCCATTTCTTCTCTGCTCTTTTTCCTTCCCGTTTAGCTTCCCTTATTTCTTCATTAAACCACGGAACACGAGGTCTTACCACAATTGTCTTGGTCAACAACGGTGCGTGTTTGTCTAATGTAGCTGTGAAAGTTTTATCATAACAAGAAACTAGTTCATCAAGAGAATTCGGATGGTTTGTACATAAGTCAGATTTAGCCAAGTCAGACTGAAAATCCTGAATATTAAGTGGCTGTCCCGCTAACAGCGGTCCGGTCAATTTCGGGTCAGAAAAAAGTTAGCCTTTATATTTTTTGGATGAAAAGACTTAGTGTGTATATACTAAAACCAGTATGTTTTGCTGTAAATCCTGCTTTTCTTTTTTGCTACACCCCGAAACGACCTCAGCTGTCTGAGGGGAGATTTTTGGTCGATTTAGTAATCAAAATTCGTGACTTTTCCGGATCGCGCTGCCTTAAAACAAGGACGTATTGCTCCACATCGACCAGACCACAGCATTTAGGTACATCCGAAGTGCTTTGCACCGAAATTTCGATACGGTTGGATAAAAATTAGATAAACCGCAAAAAATCTAAGATAACTCACTGCGTCGCTTGTGAAAATGAATAAATAATTAGCTATATGGAAGACTCAAAATATCAAAAGTGGCACCTAAACCAGGATCAAAATTACATTTACAGCAAAGATCTATCCATACTCTAACAGATTCTCGAGTTAAACTTGCGGGTATCATCCGTTATCAGACGCCAGCGAACTCTGTTTTGAGCTCATAAACAACACAATTCACAGCATAATCATGCAAATGTCACGCAATTCGCGGCTGGCGTGATGGCGATTGAATGCAAACATGAACCACCGGATAAGAATGATGTTTAGTAGCCCAGAATTTCTCGTAAGTTAGAACCCTTTACCTTGGATTAACGAAACTTGGGATATCTGTAATTAAATTATGCCTCTGTTGGACTACTTATTGATTTCAGAGAAGTCGGTTTTGTAATAATAAAACATGTCCTTTTGAGAAACAACACTTGAAAACTATTTTTTTTACGATTTAAAGGTGCTCAGTTTGAAATTCCAGCAATGGAAATTCTTGAGTTGCATGATGGCCTACAACTTGCAGCAATCACCAACAACAAAATAAAGGGCTAGTAATGAAAAGTGAGTGTTGTCACGCGATGAAATAACTGCGGTTGCAAAACGTTCTTTGAGAGAAGACAAATGGCAGGAAGTCCCTAAAATAGTAGTAGTAGAAGTAATAATAATAATAATAATAATAATAATAATAATAAAAGAAGAAAAGCTTAAAAGAGAAACGGAGTCTCCTATTATTGCAGCACAAGATCAAGCAATAAGAACAAATTACTTAATAGCAACGATAGACAGGTCACAGGATGATCCCAAATGTAGAATGTGTAAACAAAACAATGAGACCATCAGCCACATTGTAAGTGGGTGCCCGAAACTGGCGCAGATGGAATACAAAAAGAGGCATGACAATGTAGCTAGGGCAGTTCACTGGAACCACAGAAAAATATGGGTTTGAGCGAAGTGAGAGGTGGCATGACCATGTCCCGGACAGTGTACTTGAAAATGAGGATTACAAGATGCTGTGGGACTTTAGTGTACGGACAGACCATGAGATCGAGGCTGGGAGACCGGATTTATTAATCATTGACAAAAGTGAGAAGAACTGCCGAATCCTAGACGTGGCAATCCCGGAAGATGGAAGAGTGAGAGCAAAAGAAGATTAGAAAGTAGGAAAATATCAAGATCTTGCGAGAGAAGTCCGAAAGATATGGAGAGTAAGGACAAAGGTGATACCGA
>NC_090873.1:37515802-37520802 GCF_036669935.1 Montipora foliosa | reverse complement strand
TGTACTAACCACTCCGAATATTCAAATGACGTTTTCTCTCCGGCTTCGATCTTCTTGGCGGCTAGTGAGTCACGATAAAGCAGAGCAGTGCCGCCTCCACGTCCAGTGGATCGAGGATGATCAGCTAGATAATAACCTTCAGGACAGGCTGAACATCTAATGGTGTCGTCATTTACGTTAAGCCATGTTTCGGTTATGATGAGCAAATATGACAGGGATGTCCATTTTGACTGGTGCATTCGGAACCATCTCGAAGAAAGCGAAGACCTGGTTTGGAAAGTTAGATCCACCTGACGTCATTGGAAGTACAAAGTTGTCTCGGAACTGCTTAAGACTGAGAAGAACATAAGAGAACTGGAGACAATCGTATGATGACAGTAATGATGATGATCATGATTTATTATATAGATAGTGATGAAATACCCGGATTTTTCCTTTTACTAAAAAATCATATCTTCACCGCGCGCAGTGAACATATCATTCTTGTCTTTCACATGTGAGAATATACGTTTCCTCATGGTAACGGACACGATTAGTTAATAAAACGCGAGCGTCCTCTTCATTGTAAGGTACTTTTGTGCTTTAATATAATTAGTCCCTACTACATTAACATTTTTATTGCAAATTTTACATTATCGTGATTTGTTCATAACTTTCATGTCTTGTTTCATGTTACACAACATGCGTGTTTTAACGGTTGGTGACCACTTTTTCATCATTTGGAAAATGGGTAAAACAAGTTGTTTTAAATCTGGACATTTCATCAATATCTATATCATAAACAGAACATTGCATGGCCCCTTCGGGATAGGAATTCTATCTTCTCGTGCTGAAAGTATCTCTCACTCGTTCGCTTCGCTCACTCGTAAGAGATACTTCCAGCACTCGAAGATAAACTTCGTATCCTCGCGCGGCCATGTCATATCCTCCAAGATATAATAATAAAAATAATACTGAGACAAATCGTGGGAGATCTGAATTCAAGAGGATTGGAGACAAATCCAGTGCGTTGTTAAATAAGATAAGATACAGTAATTTCTTTAAATGAAATGAAATTAATGTATATTTGAAGTACAGGTTATTGACGCCGAGTGAGAAGTGATCCTCGTACTTTGCTGAAGAATTTAAGCAATTGCCGCTTTTTATAAACATCTGAAAATTTCAGGTGGTTCCAACGGGATTCGAGCCATGACCTCTGCGATACCGCTGCAATGCTCTGTCAATTGTGCTAGGAAGCCATACAGTTGAAAGCAGGTCAATTTGTTGGGCTCATTTGTTCCCGTCAAGAACTCGATGAATGAAATGAAATAAAAAGAATGTGTATTTGAAGTGCGGGTTATAGACGAGTGAGAAGTCATCCTCGCACTTTGCCGGACAATTTAAAGTGCTAGAGCAGTTTTCAATTGAGTGTCGTAAAACCAAAACCAAAGTAGTTACTTTGGCCAATCAAAAAGGACGGAGACCATCCAGTAAACCAATCAAAACTCGAAGTAATTACACGTAGCCGTCACAAAGCGCGGGAAAATGTGCACGCGCGAGCCACAATTGGTTTTGGTTTCACTTTTGATTGGTTGAAAAAGTGGAGCTAGAACTTTGAACCAATCACTGAGTGAAGTAATCATAAACCAAAGTAATTCACTAATTACTTTCGACACTCAATTGAAAACCGCTCTACCATGACCATTTGGATTTCAAAAGTTTGTTAACTAAACACTACTTGGCCCAAGTGTTACGCCTTAATTTCAAAGACATCTCCTTATTCACTGGATGAAATAATGCATTTGATTATATTTGGCTTTAAGAAAAATATGAGACAAATCTGATATTATATTTGCCCTGGTTGTGAAGACAACAAATGTGGGATAAATATAATTTCATATTTGTCCCTGATAAATGCAGGACAAATACTGTTTGAAATTGAAGCCATATTTAGGCTTAGTACAAATATAAGACAAACTAAACAAATGTATTAAAAAATGAAAACCACAAGCTAAGGCTTCAATAAATCTGTCATCTCCAATTTTCCTGCTTCATGGTCCTCATGTATAGAAATGATATTACGTACGTTAATCCAACAAAGTGGGGCAGCGATAAACAGAGATCTGAGGCGGACCATTTTATTAAACAAACCGCCATGGAGACAAACACGGGAATCTCTTGCTAATATTTTCATGGAGCAAATTGAAACAAAGTTAATCCAACAAAGTGGGACAGCGATTAAACAGAGATCCGAGGCGGACCATTTTATTAAAAAAGCTAACAAATCCTCCCTCAAGTAAAGCTATGATCTTCGCAGTTATGAACGCAATTTCTGCAATTGCGTAGAGAAGCCTGAAAAATTTAGGACTTCAACGGGGTTTGAACCCGTGACCTCGCGATTCCGGTGCAACGCTCTAACCTACTGAGCTATGAAGCCCCTGACGTTGGGAGCTGGTCATTTGTGGCTTCTGTACGCAATTGCAGAAATTGCGTTCATAACTGCGAAGATCATAGCTTTACTTGATTTCATATCCGCAGTTCATATATGATTCATTTCATATAGCATTTCATCATTGATTCATTCCTCACGGGACCATTAGAACTCACAAATGACCAGCTCCCAACGTCAGTGGCTTCATAGCTCAGTTTGTTAGAGCGTCGCACCGGAATCACGAGGTCACGGGTTCAAACCCCGTTGAAGTCCTGAAATTTTCAGGCTTCTCTTCGCAATTGCAGAAATTGCGTTCATAACTGCGAAGATCATAGCTTTACTTGATTTCATATCCGCAGTTTATATATGATTCATTTCATATACCATTTGATCCTTAAATTCCTCCCTACCAACAAATTCACGGCCGAAATATCAAAGAACGAAATCAGGTTGCTCGACACAGTGGTATATTAATTAAAGAGGAACGATTTAAACACGAATCCATCACGGACATTCAAACTGATTACAAGCCGACTGAAACCTTTCAATAGGCCCTTTGTATGACCGTGTCACATGACCTTGTCAATCGTAAAATGTGGTCGTGATTTCTGCCAGAAATGGAGTTAGCACGACCCTGCCGGGGCGACCTTGAAGACCACACTGAAGGACTCCTTTCAGGCTTGCTACTAACTTCCTATTTTAAATCAGTCCCAAAAGTATGACACAGTGGTATTTGAATCTTTAAGTCAGATTGCCCAAAACCCACAAGAAAATTAGACACACCACCCCCACCCCCTACTTTTCTTACAGAATTTTAAATAAAGACTGATTGTTACTTTCCGTCATGCTCTGTGCACTGTTGATTTTGTGCATCGTACTCACAAACAACAGTTTGGTCCCATTTGCGATTGGAAACATGCTATCTGACCTGGACAAAGAAATGAAAGTCAAAAATCCGATATTTCTGTTGATATACAGGATTCAACCACTAGGGTTCATCGTGAATGAAGAAGAAAGCACGTATTTTAAGCAGTTAACCAGTGGTTAACTGCTTATTTGTAGTATTTGCATTCAGATGCAAAACTTTAATATTTAGAAAAACATGATTTGACTTGCAACGCTCTGGAAGATACATTGTTAAGGAGAAACAAAGAGACAAAAGATACGAATTTTAAAGTCAGAATCGATGAGAACGTTCTATCAAGATTACAGATTTTGAAACTTAATGGGAGCGCTTTCTTTGAAAGAAAAAGGAAGGCAGTCGGTGATTGAATGTGCACATGAGTACCACTTGCAGAATTGGGCTCGTGTCTTTTCGTTGTTCTCTTGCTAAATGATGTCAAGAGTTATTTAGCTTGTGAAGTGAGGAGTATCTATTTCATAAAATTCGCTCAGTTCTTTGTTTCTTGTCTTAACTTCCTAATAGAAATCCCCAGTGCAAAACAAATCCTTGCGCAAAAAACGGAAAAAGAAAAAACGAAAATGAATTGCGCAATCTTAATATTCAAATTTTTGGAGGTACAGTAATTACGTATTTGTTCAAGCGATAACAAGTCAAGACACGTCTAGACATACGGTCGCCAATATTTCTTGCGGGCACAAAAACGAAAGAAAGCAGAAACTTGGACCAACTCTGGTTATCATCGGATCTTTTCGAAAAATATCCACTCAACGCCAGCGTCTACCCCCACTAGGCGAACAAGAAAGCAGGCATCAAACCTGGCTTGAAGAAATAACTGAAGACAAGAGATTATTATTATATAATCTCTTGTTGAAGAATATATAATTACTTGTGCAAATCCGGGTGAAGTTGACGGACGAAGTACCAAGCTTACAGACAAACAACCAATCCTGCAATATGTCAGAAACATCTGAAATCTGGAAAGGGTGAGTAAATAAACCTCGAAATGCGTGTGTCTTGCTTAGCTTACGTTCATATTTATGATGCTGTGATCATGAACTTGAAGGGCTGCCTGTCAGAATAGAGAATCGAATCGGCCGTCAACGACCATTGTGGTGGATCGCTCATATTTTGCCCAAAAATACCCTTAGGTGAACTGTCTTCAAAAATCATATTTGCTAGTTCCAGCGATTTTTCTTTTTTTGGGAATTCGAGAAAATTTGCAAACGCGGGTAAGTGCGGTTTTCTGTTTGTGGAATTGTCCAAAATTTGGAGCCATAACCAAGCAACTGTCAAGTCTTAAACTGAATTTAATTGGCACCAACCTTAACACGACATAAAAAACAACCATTCGTATCGATTTCTACTTCGATTTAACAAATTGATGTCAGTTTTTCATGCGTCTGCACTGCGTCTGTCCTGTTATTGATCATGAATTTCGTTATAACATTGTTATGCAATTATTCGGATCCGCAGACTACTCTGGCAATGTTATGACAAAATTCATTGTCAGTAACAGGAAAGACGCATGAAAAAATGACATCAATTTGTTTTTTACAATAACAAAAACGTAGAGTGGTCAAAATTGAGTCAAAACGCGAGAAGAACGCGAGACAAAAATGCAAGAGACTTCTATTTCATTAAATCTGACGCAGCGCGAGTCAACATCGCATAAAATACAAATTTGTG
>NC_090873.1:37508302-37510802 GCF_036669935.1 Montipora foliosa | reverse complement strand
CCGTAGTCACACATCTAGCTGAACGCACGGGAAGATTATAGAAAGCCAAACATTATTTGGAATTTAGCCGCCAAAAATCGCTGTGTTGTCCCGGAGTCAGGGGCACCCAACGAATCTGTTCCTCACATTATCTGTTCCCCAGAGGAATCTTGCTGGCTGGCAAAAATACAGATGAGCCGGCTGGGAAATTTTGTTATTGATAAAGGTTTTGCCTGGGAATTACTGACTTTTTCTAGCATTTCAACCCGAGCTGGCTGTAGAACCTCTGAAGACTGAGCACGAATAAAAAAATAAATAAAAAATAAAAAAAAGAACCCCTTCCCACTCCCACAGAGCAGTCACAAACATACGACGGCTGGTCAGAGTTATTGCGCTTGTGGAATAAACCTGTTTTGTCCCGGTTTTGTCGCTTTTGTTCGGTCGTTTTGGATCGAGGGATTTGAAAGCGCGCGGAATTCCTGGCTGGGAAATAAATTTGATCAGCTGGCTGGGAAACCAACCAATTTTATCTAGCTGGCTGGGAAATTTCTTGTGTGTCTTGCTGGGAAAAAGGAACAGATAGTGTTTTCCCAGCAACAATGAAAAACACCTGAAAATGCCTTAATAACATTTATTTTCATTAACTGGGGTATAATAATACATTTTACAACAAATTGGTCGTTGGGTGCCCCTGCGGAGTGGAGTTGATGCGATAGAAAATGTTTTTATGGCGATTCGGACCGTTGCTTTGTGATGCGAGAGAAATTTGTGGGACGAGATCGCCGTAGTCACCAGCCTTTCTTCTCTTTATGAGGGGAAATGACAACTAACGGCATCGTGAAAATTCGAAAGCCACAAATGCGGCTAAAACGGACAATGAGCTTGCCCTCCGAATGCACAGAACAGACGAGGAAAACTGTATGTAGAGGTAAGTGAAGTTTATTTCCACATTTACAGCTTATTTTAGCATTTATAAGCTCAAAGTTATTTTTCCCATACATAGTCTATAAATCGTATACCGAGCTTGGGCTGCCTGTGTTTAAATGAAGCAATGCAACACCGAGATACCTTGGATGTTCATTTTCGCTTAAAGGCTATAAATCGTATACCGAACTTGGACTGCCTGTGATTTAAACTGCATGTTTATGTTCTAAAAAAATGCAAATAATTTTCGCTTTGAGCGACTCCTCCCTCCCCCCCGTGTTTTGCATTTCTGTTGAAATCCAAAGCCGGATCATAAAACCATAAAGTACGCTTTAATTGAACCGTCTTGTAATTTCCGATCCAGTGCGGCTGCTCCTTTTTTTTGGGCCTTCTGGTTTCTTAAATGGTGAAGCCTCTGATGATAATCAGAAATGGATTTTCTTAGATTCTCCTAGAAAAAAGTTCCCTAAGATAGTCAAATTTCCCAGCCTAAGGCGAGGCAAGAACACTTTGTTCCTGGGGGATCTTGTATGTTCGATTCGATCGGTACATAACGGATACCAAACATCTCTCTCATTTTTTGCCACGGTCCCCATTCACTAAATGCACAAAACGCGTTCGAGAATCCTATGAACACGCATTTACTTGCATGCACCGTTAATGAATGAAATTTTGTTCAAGGTGCATAGAAAAAGAATCGACGTTTGATCTTGGATGCCTTGCCCCAGCTGTAAGTATAAGAATGTGTACTTTAAAATTTCTACTGTAAAATATTTTTTGGATTTAACCACCGAATGAATCTTGAATGAACAACAACAGGTTAGTTTTAATTTATTCCCGAATAACACCACTACGCCTAACACAACCTCGTTTCCAGGATCTCTCCTCTCTGCCTCCGTTGTCGTAGAGAAAAACCCCTAGTTCAGGCTGGTCACGTGCCTCCTTTGGGAGGTAAACCAAATAATTTTGAGTTCGGGGAGGGGAAGCAACGTAGGTCTTGTCATCATTGCGATTGAGGGAATCAGCACGCATTTCATTTTGTGTTCGGACAAGCATCGACAAAACGGTTTACCGCAAGTTACTTTATGTAATACACATGGAATTCGACGTGAAAGGCAAAATTCTGTTGTCAAATCGATCGGACGCTACAGGAAATACACTCGCGTCGTCCGCATTTTCACCTGTGTCGGCCGTTTGAAGGTCCGGATTCAAGCTCAAGAGAGCAGTAGAATTGAGTAATAACGAAGAATGCTAATAGTTTGCGACACTTGCGAACATGTGCAGGTATTATATTTTGTTCTTTGACTTTCTTTTTTCTTCTGAACCTTAAACAAAGCGATTCCTAAGTAGCAAGCTTGTACAGCGAGTAGACAGTTTTTCAACAACTTGGTGCATAGTGGGAAATGTTTGTCGAGGAGTGCCACGTGACCAGCCTGAACCGGGGTCTTTCTCCTCAACGACAAAGGAAGCAGAGAAGATAGACCCTGGGAACGAGATTGCGCCTAACATGAATTGTCTAATGTGGATGGGGAGCCGTCTCGTCCCGCAATTCTTTTGGTTAACACCGTTTGGCTTCGGCTCTTTTGCACAGACTTAA
>NC_090873.1:37498302-37503302 GCF_036669935.1 Montipora foliosa | reverse complement strand
TGGTACCATGTGAAACATCGTTTATGCAGTCATTATTATGACGTAATAAGTTACTTTGGCAACGAGAAAGCCCAGCAAAAACACCCTCTATTAGCTTTAGTTGCTCATATCTCAAAAACAAACCCGGAGACCCCATTTTTATTGCTGCTATCAGAAGGCCGAGATGAAGCTTTCTGCAAAGTTAAAAAAAAAATTCTGTACTGCAAAATTAACCTAATCCTAACCTTTGCAGAGACTTTGATCTTGGCCATCTGATCACTTTCCAGAAATAAAAAGTGGGGGTCACTGTGTTTATTTTTGAGATGTGTGCAACGAAAGACAAAATGAAGGGTGTTATTACAGGGCTTTCCCGTTGCCACCGTGACTTATTACGTCACACTAATGACTGTATCTTATTCAGCAATAATTGGTGTTTCTTATGGTACCATAACATTGCTAACACCTGTTACAGTGTTGTAGTGCGAAACCTTCTAATAAGAACGTTACTTGAAAGCTTTGAAACCGGCTTGAGCCACCTGAAACCCATGACGTTGAACCTGCGATTGCTCTGCACTGCTGTATCAACTGAGCTATCAAGCCAATTGAGATTGTGTGTCAATCGCTTGTGTGTCAATTGCACGATTATGTCGATTATCGGTTCGAGCCTCCCAACTCTCATGTACTAGTTCAAACTATATGAACATTTGTTACATTTCATGTATTGTATAGCGAGATAATCTGTGTTTTTTTCTTGTACCCGTGGTGATGCCGTAACATGCAACCACCCATATGACTGCAGCTCCTTATTTCCTAGTGTTTGCTAAATTCGCTTTCTTTACAGACCGGTCAACTTTTTCAGTAAACACAACAGATACACCATTGCTGTAACCTTCGGAGCTACTGCCATTACCTGCACAAACCTGTTTGCAAAAGCCTTCCTAGGAGCTGATATTCCTGGAATCATTCCCTGGTCTACCTCGCCATGGTTAACGGGTAACTATTGGATTTTCGATACATTTTCTTTTAATTTGTAACTTTAAACTGATGAAGTGTAATGACGAAAAGTGCAATTTCTAGATGTCGCCAAAAATGTTCGATTGTTGAAGATAGGATCCAAGTATCTTTGATTGACACTTCAGTTGCATATGGTCAGGAATTTGAATGAACTTGTGGCATAAGTGGAGCGAGGGACGTTTAAAATCGTAGTAAAACAAATTTCCGTGTTTGCAACTTGTGATTTTGTCAGGCAACGTTTGATTAAAAGGAGGCATCTTCGACTGATATCGATGATTGGGAGATGTTGCGAGATATTGTTGATGATGAAAAGAGTACAAGGTGTCATTAGCTTTTTAATCGGTTTTCACTTACTTACCTTAACTTCTGTATCATGAAGAAATTAAATCCTTTGTTTTCTCAAAGCTTTAAATATTCATATTTTGGATGAAAAAAAGGAAGCAGAGAAACGACTGGAACGGAAAGAAAAGATCTTCCCTTGACTTAGCCGATTTCATTATTGCTACCTTTTCGGTGTGGAAGTGTTCGCAGACAAGATTGTTGTAGCAAAGAACTTTTTATTAGAGAGTATAACGAGCAATTTTTCTCAGCCTTCATTTGTTTGTTTGTTTCTAGTCGTGGAGGGTCTGATACTTGTCCTTGTGTATGGAATACTCTTTTACCCGTTTTTTGCCTGCCTTGCAACAGATCACAGGCTGATAGGAGCTGTCCTGGGATTTATTTATGGAGCTATAAGGTTGGATAATCTCAAACATAAGCGTTGCACATGCCCTAGGTTTTCATTTGACGTCACTATCTCAAAGAAAAAAAAAAGACTGGATCGACCAACTGTTGTTTGAAAAGGGCAAGAAAATCGCGGCTGTCATCTTGTTGGGACCACCTTAAGACCTCAGCGAAAGAATTCATATTTGAGTAATGCAGTTGTATTGGACATAGTATGATCTGCGAGGCCAATCGCGATCCAGTCATTGTCTAACGATGAGGAAGGATTACGTTATTGCAAACGTTGGCCGTGTAGTACTTATATTTAAACAGACTTAAGTGATTAGAATGTAATGTGAAGTGCCAAGTTTCTACCCCATATGAACCATGTGAGCGTTTGCCCTACTGATGGAAATGGGCCCACACAAGGACAGAGAAAAACCTTGACCAGGGAGGGAATTGAACCCACGCCCTTCGCGTTAGATCACCGCTGCTCTACCGACTGTGCTGCAAGGTCAGACAGGAGCAGGCTGTGGGAACGTAAGATGTTAAAGTCACGGCAATGAACATGTACAACTACAAGGAAGGATTACGTTTTTGCAAACGTTGGCCGTGTAGCACTGATATTTGAACAGACTTAACTGATTAGAATGTAATGTGAAGTGCGAAGTTTCCTTCCTGACCTTGTAGTTCAGTCGGTACAGCAGCGGTGATCTAACCCGAAGGTCGTGGAAGTTCAATTCCCACCCTGGTCAGAGTTTTTCTCTGTCGTTGTGTGGGCCATTTCCATCAGTAGGGCTAATGCTCACGTGGTTCATATGGGGTAGAAACTTAGCACTTCACGTTACACTCTAATCAGTTAAGATTGCCTAACGATGGCCAATTTATTAACCCTTAGGGCTTAAGGTGGTTCCCTAGAGTACTTGCAAATACCCTCACTGCAGAGCTCGAGTTACAAAAGGAAACCTACACTATCGGACAAAATTGTTGAAACACTTTACAATACCTTGCCCTCCCACAATAGGGCCGTTTACACGAGAGAAAATAAGCCGCGGCTTACTCTGGCCGCGGCGTACATAATACGCGAAAGGAACTATTTATTCGAGTATAAACTCCCTGGCGTGGATAAGCCGCGGCTTGAGAGAGCCGTGAACGTAGATTTTGTACCATTTATTCGGGGTGTTCGCGTCTTATGTAAGCCTCGGTCAGAGTAAGCCACGGCTTATTTTCTCCCGTATAAACGGCCCTAATGTTTTTTGGCAAATGGGTCGGGAACTCGCGTTCAAACAACATTGTGAGGAGGAGAGCAGGCCTTGGAAGCGCTCAGATCTGTATAGTCATGTACTGTCCCAAGGAATTTTGTTACATACTGTAGTTAATTTCTCTTAAAGTTTCTCCTGTAGAGATGTACCAGTATGGGTACCGATATAATGTCTTATTTTTGGGTGTCAACTTTTGGATTATGGCCGTTATCGTGCCAACATCACATCTAATGACAGGCCGATATATTCTTATTTTTGGCCTAAATTCCTTAATCTTTATACTTTTCTTTTCCTTTTGCCTGACATTTTGAAGTGATAAAAAGTCGAGGTCGTTCAGACGGTTCTGCCAATATTGTGTAATTTGTCACTTTCCTTAATATATTCGATTAGCTCTGACAGATTTTAACAAATATAGGGTAATTGATAGGAACTGAGTGTGGCTAGAACTGAGGTAATTCTTAAAAAAAAAATTGAAGGGAACGCTAGAAAATTAGAAATTAATTTTAAAGATTTGGTCACGCTGACGTCACAAAAATCAGAAAGACAAGAGCGATTCAGGCTTTACGCGCCTTACTAGTGCTCAGCTTGCGCGCGGCCCTTAAACTCTTGGAAGCCTCCTTAAGGACGTTCGCGCCCATTGCTACTGCGCTTTTTTTCGCGCATGTCACGCCCACGTCAAGCATCGCAGACCACGAAAGTAAACACGATACTAAAGGCGCAAACATTTTCCACAAGAATGGAACGTGAAAGCGTGTGGCATCATGGGATAGCTGTGGACACAGGTCTTCTCGGAAATGTCACGGAATGACGTGACAGTGCGAATATACCATCGGCTTTGAGAAGTTCGCAGCGATTTTACTCTCTTGAATGCTCGGTGACCCCGAGTTTTCTTCGTAGATCACGTTCTTATCTGATTTTGTCCATTAAAAAAAATAAAATAAAATAAAAAATATGTGCGTGAGAAGTTACAAATATTTCGCCTTATATGCTCTCGTGCTACCGAAGTTTTCTTTCTTAGACTAATATGCATCGTTTTTCAAGGTCTATTTCAGCTCAGAAAAAGACATCAGCTGCAAAGGTTAATTTAGTTATATTACTTATGTTGAATTGAGTACGTTTACCTGATCTAATTTTCACCAATATAGCTTTTTTATTGCTGACAGTTGTAAGCTAAGATGGTCTTAAATTAACGCAATCTTCTGAAAGTGCACCTCATGATCTCGAAAACGAGCACGGTGACCCCCCATGTTTTTTGCCTTTTGGCAAAAGTAGATCATTATCTTTCTGCGTGGCAAGTTTAAATAAAATCTGTACGTGGGAACATTTTGGGCGCGAACGTTCTTAAGTTGTTGTGCGTGTGACATTCAGTAGATAAAATTTGATTGGCTAAATTGCAGGACAAAAATTGTTGCTTGAAATCGGGTTAGCATGTGCTTTTGTTTGGAGGAGGAATACGACTTCCCGAAAAACGACTGCCTTGGACGTTAGCAAACACTGAGCTTGCCTTTGATTCGTAGTATTCTGTCATAGACGAAGAAAACGACAACGAATACCAATATTAACTAAACGAATATTCACTAAAAGCTAATTTTGTTCTCCTACGCATATTCTCAAAGTGACACCTAAATGTGCTTGTGCTTGCGTCACTATTGAAAATCAGCTTTAATTGTTTGATTTTTTAAAATTATTTGACAGATTCTCGGTTGGATTTGGTATCGCTTTCCAGTGTAGCAGTTCGTTCAGTGTGAGTTTAAACTTCACCTACATTTGTCTACATCTACATATTGTCCTTTTAAGTTAGGGCTGTTTGTACCGCGGTGTAACTATACAACATATGTCCTTTTTAAGACATCAGTACCAGGTCATCCATATCCATTTTTTTTGGGAAGTCACTGTAAGTGCACTACACACTATGTCACCGGGTTGTAAGAGTGTACGAGAGTAAGTCCGTGGTGCCAATAGGCCCGCAGCGCGTGCATAAATCACGAAAATAAACAGCTCTGTTGGAAGCGCGCTTTAGTTTCAACAAAATGAGCCCCCAAA
>NC_090873.1:37465802-37488302 GCF_036669935.1 Montipora foliosa | reverse complement strand
ATTGCACCTAATTCCATGAAAAACCTTTCTGTGTCTGGAAGCCAAATCGTACAAGTAGCTCCAGCAGACGCCATTTTGTACACAAGAAAAAGCCCTTGCATTTTCGAGGGGCCTGGGCACGTAATGATACTTCCGTTGTGCAAAATCATTTCCGCTTCCTCATCATTTATATGGATCATCTCTTGGTTATATCGAACATCTTTTAGTTGTATCAAACATCCTTTAGTTGTATTGGGCACCTTTTATTTATATCGGGCATCTTTGCTTATAGATTTTTTGCACATAACATTCATGTATGCAACATAACATTGATATAAGCACATTCGATATTTTGTCCGTAAAGTAAAGGGCCTTGATACTCATCGATGGGTTTCCATATTTTCTTAACAATGGTGGTCCGCGCGCGCACGCCTTCGGGGTGCGCGGAGCTCCGCTAATATATCGAAAAAGGCATATTAACGTGACGTCATCACCACCATGGACGAAATCAGTGTTCGACACTAACTTTCTTACTGATTTGCCCTTTGGGCAACCAGTTTTGAATTTGTTTTTTTCGGCTGCTTCTTAAGACTTGTTGCCCATTAAAACTCAAAGAAAGCTTGTAAAAATGTCAATTTTGTGTAAAATGTGTGTAAAATGGGATTGGCAGACCAATGCGAATCCTGCTAGATGTGTCCATGGTGGGGAGAGTAGAAAGCACTCCCTAGTCCATGGACTACCCCAACGGACTACCCAAATGGACTACCCCAAAAATACTATTTCAAATGAGTACTCTGGTTCGTAAGCAGCGTCACAAATAGTGCTAAGCCTAAAGACCCATTTTAAACAGCGTTTGTAAACAGTATTTAAGTCTAAGCACCCATTTTAAAAAGGTTACCTTTCAATAATTGTTGTGATGGCCGATTACTTCATGTAAGTGAAGTGAGACCGGTGCAACAATTATTTAAAGCTAACCTTTTTAAAAATGGTGATTAGACTTTAATAATGTTGACCAACTTTCTTTAAAATGAATGTTTAGGCTTGGCACTAATTGTAACCATGGTTAATCGAGGGAATGGTTATGAAACCTTAAAACCTTTAAAAGGCGAGAGCAATGTTGTTGTAATCGACGTTGAATTGACGGTGAAAGTGCACACAATCTTTTGTTTTCGCTTCGCACGGGTTTGCAAATTAGTTTCGCATAATTTAATCGAAAGATATGATTGGCTATCTTCTTGAAAAAAGGTGTGGTTTGTGCACCGTCAAGGCCAAAAATACAGAAAAAAAACATGAAACAAAAAGACTTGTCGAGTTTCATAATCATCTCCACGCATTAACTATGTAACGCTGCTTACGACCAATAGTACTCATTTGAAATAGTATTTTTTGGGTAGTTCGTCGGGGTACTCCATGGACTAGGCAGTCAGTATTTTCTACGCTCTCGTCTAAGGTGTTCTAGTAGCCTTCACACTTTTGCTTTGACAAGCATATCTATATCCATAAGAGATCAAAGGAGATTCCCTGAATATCTGTCTGAGATTGGGCTCGTTTTCAATTAAATGCCATTTGTCCAATAGTATGTTCTTTAAGCTTTTGAAAGCTGGTTGAAGGTTGAATTTTCGTGTGCTCTTGTTCGATATCAAAGTATCGTAGTTTATTAGGCCGTGTGAAAACTGGATTCCATTGTAACAACCATTCCTTTTCGCGCGGAGAAACATAACGGCTCATTCCGATATTTTTTGAGGTTTGTACCAGTATCTTTTTAATAGAAAAATAAATGAGAGCAAAGAGATGAACCGTTGTTTATTTATTTTTTATCGTGTTTGCGGTGATTACATCATATTACTAGTCACTTACTTCATTGCAAATCAAATCGTCCCACAAAATATAAGTCGAACAAAAATTCAGATTGCCCGATCGGGCAAGTCTTAGAGCTGTTTTACTTGCCCACGGATACATTTTGCATGCCGGGGGTAATCGGACAATCGTTAGTATCGAACATTGCTGAGTTTTACAAAAGATCTCTATAATAGCCCTTGTCAGAATTGTCAGCGGTTTTTCCACATAAACGAAGTTAAGAGGTCATTCTGTATTGAATTGACCCTTAAGCCTCTTTTGCATGTAGTCTTAAAGAAAAGAAAATGTGCCTGCAGGCTCAACTCCAATGAGGTCTATTAGCCTCACTTCTCTATTGTTATTGGTATCTTTAGAGGTTGGTTGAAAACATCCTATAGGGACAAAGCCGATAATCAACAACAACGACTTCTACGAAAACGTCACTTCAAAATATACCTTTGCACTATCCAAAGTCTATCGCGATTTCTCCATCTCACTTACGTAGTAACATTGTTGGCAAGAATTCGTACGAGCGGTTTCAGAGTAAAAATAGAGAAATAAAAGGTTCACATTTGTATGCTCACGTTGTGGTCAAAGCCTCATGCAAATTACTTATTTCACGTCGTTGTTACGCCGAGTACCGCAAAATATGTACCAAAGTCCGTGCCGCAAGTTCATCACGGTTCTGCCTCTTCACTATTTACTACAGAGTCACGTGAGGTATCACTTACCACCAAAAATGCACTGTTTCCGCTATTCTTGTTGAGCAGAAAAATTTATTCTGATTTACTTTGGATTAAGATCGCGCATACGGGCTGGTCTTTCATATACCGGATCTGAAATAACAAGAGAAAATGAGAGGACAGAGAGGGAGGCTCAGGGCGTTGGCCGGGATATGTCATGTCCACGAAAGTTATTTTTAGACGAGCGGAAGTCTTTGTTCTAACGGAATTCTGTCTTCAGAGACGTCCGCATACAGTCTTGCCTCGCTCTCAGGTTCTTAGTGAAAAGAGAAAATGACGGCGTACGTGCAAGGCTGATGAATATTTATTTTCTTTCAAACATCGGACCGAGGTTGGCCTGCATGCGGACGTCTCGGAAGACTTACGCTCGTCTAAAAATAACTTTCGTGGACATGACATTTCCCAAGGGCTGGACCGGGAGCCTCCCTCTTTGTCCCATCATTTTCTCTTGGAAATAATTAGTGTCTATAAAACAAACGAACGAAGCAAACATAACAATACCTAGTTAGCAAGGCCTAATTGGAATGACAATGGTTCTTTTGTCCTCCGCCATTTAGTCCAGTATATGAAAGTCTACCCCAAGAGGCGATTTTGACACTGACACAGCACTGTTTTAGCAAAAAATAGCAAATGTCTGAGCTTTTTGTTTAGCTCACGTGCTGTTCGTGGTCGAACTTAAACAGCGAGGAAAACCCTCGGATTTATCGCCTGATAATTGAGAGGTCTCGCCCCAGATATGGATTCTCACCCATCTCTCTAAAAAGAGAGAACGTAAACAGAACTCAAAAAAGGGAAAACGTGGGAGCAAAGAATTATGAGGGCATTGAGTCCACCAATGTAAACTTGCTTATTTGGGACCAGCTCTAGACCAAAACACTTTCCAACGATGTAAGAAAATGC
This sequence comes from Montipora foliosa, assembly GCF_036669935.1. NCBI lineage: Eukaryota > Metazoa > Cnidaria > Anthozoa > Scleractinia > Acroporidae > Montipora > Montipora foliosa. The sequence goes on along the minus strand of NC_090873.1, from coordinate 37,484,844 downwards.
AAAAGGTGCAAACATCAATAATTAAGATAACCGTTAGTTGTTGTCCTTCAGTAGCATATTGATAGTAATGATTTCAAGTTCGAGTGACGCCTAACACTGCTGTGAAGTGGGTTCAAATCCCACCCTGGTCAGAGTCTTTCTCTGTCCTCGTGTGGGCCCAATTCCAATGCTAGGGTTGATCTCTGATGGAATAATTGGGTATAATAGCTTCACAGTAGTGCTAGGCCTTTCTCGAACTTAAAATCGATTACTATCAATGATTAAGAACATTATTCCACTAGTCTTAATCATCGAGACTCTGTTGAAAGCCGAGGAACACGTTGATCCCAGAGTGTTAGACATATCTGCTCTTGTAAAACAGGCCATTGATTCCTTTGCTTTATGGGCTAATGCCGACTGCGAGCTAAATCTGAGCCATTAGACGACTCGAAAATCTTAACCAAGATTACCAGCGTTGTGGTCAAGTACCGTTCCTGTTGTACACTACACTACACTACACTACACTACACTACACTACCCTTCTAATTGACCACTACCCAAGGAGCTTTTCAGGGCTCATAAAACGATAAACGAAACGACAGAACACAACAACAACAACTGTTAAGAATCACAACTGGCCGGAGGCAAACCAGTTGACTATTTACAAGTGTGGCCGAGAAGTTGAACCAGTGGCTGCCCGGAACAAATTCAAAGAGTGGTTAAAACGAGTGTTGCATTGAACCCGGGAACTCAGGATCTGAAGCCACGCGTCCTGACCACTGGGCCTCCTGTTTGGTGACGAGCTTTCAAAACAGTTAAACGAGATGGAAGAAGCTAATCGAGTAAGAAGGAAACTTGGAACCAGCAAAAAATCCCGACCATGCAGAAGTGGCTACAACGCTAATCAGTGCACGGGCACCATAAGCAAGGATTTTGGCTATAAAAGCAACGGCCGTTTCCACGCAAGGCTTTTAAGTAATTAACCTAGCCGAGGCCCGCCTCTCAAAAAAATCAAAAGGAAAAGGAAAAGGGCGAGGGAAGAGCACCAGGGCTCTGGAACAGCAATTAAGCTTGTCACCCCAGGCAGTGTAATGGCTTCAGTTGATTTGAGGGATGCCTACTATTCCATCCCCATTGCCAAAAAGAAAAAACCCTGAAATTTATGAAGCAATGCAAATTGTGTCAGTACAAGAGTTTGCCAAATGATCTTTCAAGTGTCCCCAGGATATTAACCAAACTCCTTAAACCCGTCTATTCAACTCTGCAAGCACTGTGCAGTTTGGTACTTGTCATCAGCATATATTGATGATTCTTAGCTGCAGGATAACACCTAAGCGGGTTGCGAGCAAAATCAGACTCTTTACCACAGTTGATTTTCTTTGCGACGACTAGGTTTTGTTGTACATGAAGATAACTCATACCAACAGCAGAACTTACCTTTCGGTGTTTCTTGATCAACTCAATAAACATGGAAGTCCAACTGACAAACACCAAAGCACAGAAACTTAAGCCTTTTGTGTCAGTCACCTAGAAGGTACAATCAGAGCACTTGCAAAACTAATTGGCGTTTTTGTTTCTAGTTTTTCTGCTGGGTAGGATGGGCCACTGTTTTGCAGATCATTAGAACTCCCACAAATGTCAAATACTTCAGACACATAAAAGGGACTAATCAGCCTGTACTGTTTTTGACAATTACCCTTCAATGGTGTGTGACACATATTTAGCCATTTGTCTCATCTCCCATGGCATTCCAGTAATTGTCCACCAATCAGATGCTTGCCTTCAAGGGTGGGGAGTTGTTCAGGGCAGATGTCTCCACTTTGGACTTTTCCAAAGTACTTTAATTTGATAAACAGATTATTACAGCTGAAACACTTTTTCCTTTAAGTGTGCTAAACGACACCTAAAGAATGTTTTGGATCTTGGGAAAATTTTACAGTATTTGTGCACAATAAAATTGTGCCTTTGAGATATAACATTTCATTGTTTTTTTCTTGTATTACTTGACATTATAGTTGCGTTATACCCAGATTTTGTCCATCAGATACTTTGAAGGCTCACGTGAATCCGCAGGGCTTGGTGACGAGGCAGAAGCAAATATTTAACGAAGCTTACCTGGAAGTTAATGATTGATTAGGATTCTGCTACGTTACCAGGAACAAGGAGTCACGTGCCCATCCCTTGAAGATACACCCACTGGCCTCATGATGGTGTTCATTTTTCTGATGGACACACTGATATGCTTTCAAGACTCAGCAGGTTTGGCGATAAGTGCTATCTCGCGGAACTCCTTGTTGACTCAGCAGAATCCCAATCAAGGTTCAACTTCCAGCTAAATGTCGTGTAATTTTTTCATCATTTTTCCTCGATCTTTTACCGGTGGTATTATCGTCTTGTGGCATTGTCGCTTGCGTCGCCATCGTTGCTAAAGCCTTGGTATGATTAACGCTGACGAAGCACCGAGTTTGCGTATGCTGCCGGCTCAACCTTGTGCTTGCGTCACAAGTGAGAACTGTGCGTCACAGGGAGTAGGGTCCTAAGAAACTTAAACAATCCCAACGGAAAACTGACGTTGTTCTTGTTTATATTATTTTCAGAACTCTGACAACTTTTTGTGGCTTTTACCTAGCCTTGCAACCTACTTGTGCTTCCTTTTTATCGTTATAAGATTTGCCGTGGTGATTTTCCGGGAAGGGCGAAAGAGGTGGTTCCACAGCAAAAATGATGTCGATGTAGGTAGTGAATTCACTATCGATTAATTCTCTTAATTGTGGATATGGGAGTAATGGTGATGATGACAATGATGTGTGTCTTAATGTTTATGACGATAATGATGAGGATTGACTGGGAGGATTGCGCAGTGTTTTGAGGGCATCCTCATATGTGATTCATGAATAGTGCTTCATTTTGCAAGGGGGCGTTCAATTAATCACATTTCCTTTCTTGCTTCCTTTCTTCCTCCTTCCCTCCCTCCCTCCCTCCCTCCCTCCCTTCCTTTCTTCCTTCTCTCCCCCCTTGCTTCCTTTCTTCGCCATCTTCCTTCCTCCCTCCCTCCCTCCCTTCCTTCCTTCCTCTCTCCCTCCCTCCCTCCCTTCCTTCCTTCTCTCCCCCCCCTTGCTTCCTTTCTTCGCCATCTTCGTCACTCCCTCGAGGATTGACTGGGGGGATTGCGCAGGGTTGACGGAGGAAGGGGAGTAAAAGATACCTACCGAGGGCCACAAGTTTATTAGTAACTCTAGTTCATTGGCACGTGTTGTCCTTGTAACTTAAGGAACTTTACCTTTATCCTTACTTTTTCCATTAGTCTGATTTTTCCAGGCTTTCCTTTCGTCAATATTAAAGTAGTGTTCAAAAACTGCAAAGATCTTAAATGCCCATATGTTTCTGATTCCGCAGTTCAAATTTATGTCGTCTCTAACACATGGTACAGTAATGATGTTGATGAAAAATGATAATAATTAATGTAAATCTTGTTTAGAGACATGGACAAGTCTGCGTTGAGACTAGTTTGGTAAGAGAGTCAGGGATTAAATACGTCAAGTTGGCACTAAATCCCGGGTCAAACATGTAAGCACTTGTGACAGTAGTAAATACAGCTGCAACGGTACATTCAGGGTCTCTTAAACCCTGTCTACCCGAGCAAGTTTTATGTGTCAAATGTACTTGCTGAAAAACTGGCGTGTTAGCGTTTATACATGTGACAAATAAAAGTTGTTGAATACGAAAAATGCCTTGTGTAGTCGCATAAAATGTGGCAAATTTCTGCTTCTTTAAAGCGCACCGGTGGCTCAGTTGGTTGAGCACCGGGCTGTCACGCGGGAGGTCGTGAGTTCAACTCCGGCCGGACCAACACTCAGGGTCTTTAAATAACTGAGGAGAAAGTGCTGCCTTTGTAATTACATCTGCAATTGGTTAGACTCTCTAGTTTCTCGGATAAGGACGATAAGCCGGAGGTCCCGTCTCACAACCCTTCAATGTTCATAATCATGTGGGACGTAAAAGAACCCGCACACTTGTCGTAAAGAGCAGGGCATGTAGTTCCCGGTGTGGTGGTCTGGTCTTTCTGGTCTGGATAGGGTAGGGTGGAGCACCTCACATAGGACCTTGAGTCCTGTCCGTGCTCCTTCCCTCTGGGCAGGTTTGCCCAGTAGAGGAGACAAACCAGATGTCTCGTAAAACAGCTAAAACGGCAACCAGGCAACCAAACAACCAGGCAACCAGGCAACCTCGCGTTGTTTCTGCTTTATCCCTGCTGTCTAAAGGCACTAAACTGTGAGTTGTCAACAATCATTTGTCGTGCCATCTATACGACCAAATAATTGTTTTTGCCCCGTACAATTGTCACATATTTGGCTGTTTTTACCGTGTTTATCTTAGAATCGAGAGAGAGGTCAAGTGGTACACGAAGGCCGTTCACTATATTTACAAAACCAGAGCAGGTACGTTTCATAAAATGTATTATTCTCGAAGAGTCTTAGTGGTGGTGGAGGTGTCTAAATGACCGGCAGTTAAAGGTTTTTCAAATGACCGTTATTAAGAGGTTAGCCCTTTGTAAAACTCGCCCCTAGAAAAAGCAAACAATTTGTTTCATTACTTAACTAATCAAATTAAGAGGAGGTGTATCACTCTCGCAGAATTTCAATTTGTTTCGGCTTTCTGTCGGAAAGAACATCGTAGTGAATACAAGACTTTTATAAAATCCAGGATTAAACTGGAGTAGAATACCTGACCGTGCGATCGCATTTTTTCACGCTGCATTGTGCTCGACCACTGTACTATGAAGTCATTTAAGTTCAATTCATATGCTAGGTTGGAACTTTTTATGAGTCAGTCTTTGCATGCAATTGCCTGAGACACTTTATTATCATTGCTACAGCTGATGATCTTTTGCTCAGAAATTTGTCTGTGCATTGACACCTAGGTTTTAGGAGTGGAGGGCATTTACTTGTTTACGGTTTTAGCTCCGAAATAGTACAATTCTGGGGACAGGAAATTTTTTTTTGGGCCACGGCTTTAGCTAAAACCGTTTCCCCAACAGATTTTTTCTCACGCCTTGCCCTATGTTTTGCTCTGCCTGTTCCCTTTCGAAAATCCGGTCAAACTTTAATGTTGGTGGCCGTCATTTCGCCATCAGATATGGCTTAAATACATACATCATATTTCTTTCGTAATGCGTGAGTGGGCGGAATTCTGCGCATCCTGCAATCTGATTGGCTCAGGGAGCTGGCGGAAATTTTCTATCTTGCCCGCCAGCCCGGGCGGAATCCTAACTCTGGTTGCATGAGCTTGTGTAGTGACGCGAATCCGTTTACATACAGAAGTAAGTGTTTCAAAACAGATTTTTATTCGACAATAGGCGTGGATCCATGCATGTCTCTTTTTGACCTCTGTACTTGTAGGCATGGAATCGAGGACGTTTTCTCTTTGGGTATACTTTGGGGTTGCACTACCTGGCCAATCTGCTTTCCCTTTTCCAGATCCAGCATATATACTGCTGACTTCAAACAAAAAGGCAAATGAAACAATAAAATTTTGATTACTGTTGGTAATACAACCCTATCCTCATGCAGTGCAGAGTTGGCAAGACTGGTCAACGATGCTCAACCAGTAAAATTTTTCCCGGATTATTTTTTACGTTTAGCTCACACTCTTGATATGTTTTACTATTTTTTAATTTTCAGTTCCAGTATAATATTCATTGACCGTTCTTGCTTCGTATTCATGCTACCTTAAATAGGAACTCCACTCGGAATCGAACCAACAAAACTCTTGGGTAAAATGCCTCTATACCACTACCTCGCTATACTAGAATATGATGATAACTTAAAAATCAATTTTACCTGTACTTTGTTTGTGCCCTGGAGGTGAAGCTTTCGAAAGTACTTCTAGTCGGATTATTTGCGCTGGAACTAGCACTTGTAGGGGGATTTTGACGTTCACTTTCTCTGGAAACTGAAGGCAAAGGTTGTACTTCCCTTTTGGCGAAGTAAATTGATCGATCTATCGATCGATCTAGCCACTATAATTTCATTCTCTATACGCGTGGAAGTCCTGTCTGCCATTTTTCACAGGCCATGTGACCAGATCTCGCCAAAATGACATCCCTACTGTGAGCCTCGCTTTCATTTAACTGTTAGTTACCAGACCTCCGACAAGACGACGTGAAAAGTAGAACAAGATGACCCGAGAAGGCAAGACGACATCTTGATGTCAATATACGAAAATACACGAGATAACAAGAAACACGACATTGCAAGTAGAAAAGACAACACCACAAAGAGACAAGACGACACAACAAGTAGACAAGATGACATGACAAATCGGCAAGACAACAGAACAAGTAGATGAGACGACACATCAAGTAGAAAAGACGACACAACAAGTAGACAAGGTGACATGACAAATCGGCAAGACGACATAACAGGTAGACAATACGAAATAGGAAATAAGACATCGCGTGATTTTTGATTTTCATACTCGACATCTTAGTTTTATATCCAACTTGAATTTGACATCGAAGTTTTGAGTTTGACATTGAAGTGGAAAATTCTGTATTTCAGATTCGACTTTTAAGTTTCAAATTCAACTTGCAACTTCACGCATAAATGACTTGACCTTCAATTTCGTATCCTTGGTAACGCTAACCACTGGTGTAATTGACTGAGGGCTCTTAAGGCTAGGAAATTTAGGAATGGCGGCTGAAGATTTGAGAAGACTGGCTGAGGTGGTACAGGAGACATTAACATTACTTTCCCTTTTATCCCTTCCGGCGAGATTGATTGAGTAGTTCTAAGACTAGATCATGTGGCTCGAACACTAGTGAACATGGGTAGCGGACTTCAGGAACTTGACGAAACTGTTCGGCTTTTGGGGGAGGGTACAACTTACTTATTGCTTGTTGGGTCATATCATTCGAGGTCAGGCCGTTACAGAGTGATTTCATTCCACAAAAAGTCCGATCCTTAGAAATAACGAGATAAAAAAATATTAAAATAGTCAAATAAACAATAATCGTTTATTCCACTCTCTTGCAATTAGAATAAAAACTGAATTAACAAGGGTTAATTGCAATCATTACTACTACTACTACTACTACTACTGCTACTGCTACTACTACTACTACTACTACTACTACTACTACTACTACTACTACTACTACTACTACTACTACTACTACTACTACTACTACTACTACTACTTCTTCTTCTACTACTACTACTACTACTGCTACTACTACTACTACTACTACTACTACTACTACTACTACTACTACTACTACTACTACTACTACTACTACTACTACATGCACTAATAATAATTTAAGACAAAAACTAGTTTAAAAAAATACCACAATTGTAGTCAGGCATGATAATAGCAATTGAAAAAAAAATCGTTGTCACTGACTAAAATACTTATAACCTTCTTCAGCGAAAAACGGCCTACGAATGTAAATGATTGCTTAAAAAGAGCCGCAGAAACGTCACTTGGGTTTGCCAATGGCCTTGTAAATGTCAGGAATGTAAATGTGTTCATCAATGATATTCAGTTCGCGAACCATTGAGAACAGCGGTGAATGATCTTGACGTCGTCAAGGTCAAATTCATGATTGTTTTGCATCCAATGTTGGGTTAATAAAGAATTCGTATATCCCGTGAAGATCTTGTGCTCTCTAGTCCTGGATCTTAGGGCCATTGATGTTTGACCGATATAGACTTTGTCACAGTATGTTGCCCACAAACCCGTAATAGCCGTTTGCTCTATTAAAAAAAAAAAAAAAAACCAAAACAAAACAAAAAACAAAAACAAAAAAAAAACCTGAAGACAAATTTAGTAAAGAGCTATCAAAAGGAGTGATCTATAAAATCAATTGTGAAGACTATGACAAAGTCTATATCGGTCATAGGTTTTACGGTTTAGGCTCCAACATAGGCAACAGCACCAGGAATTCCAATGGGTGTTCCCTACTATCCGCCACCTGTGTCATAAACTTCTTACATAAACCTTTTCGTCTATCTTATAGAGTCTTCATTAGTCAGCACCCGAGTTTGATCATATGAGCAGTCCGGGTAAATGATCTTAAAAGCCCTTTTCTAATTCATTCAATGCTATTATAGAGGTACTCAGGGATATTTTGGCAAACGGCATATTCAAGGATGGACCAAACAATACTCCAACAGACATTCAATAAATCTGGTGTGTTCACACCGCTCTTTTCAGAAGTTGTAAGGCATAGAGTCTCTTACATGCCTTGGTGACAAGGTAATGTATATGATGATTCCATTTGAACTCTTCGCTGATAACTACACCTAGTTTATACGAAGAAACGCGCTCAATTTGGCAATTGCTGCACATAATGATCTCATTACGATGTTTGAACGTTTCATAAGTTAACCAACATTTCTTTACATTTTTCTGGGTTACGTCTCATGCTATGATTAACACTGACAGTAAAGTACTAATTTTATGCATGTCCCTAACCTCTGGATTTAACAAGCTAGTTGAATTAATTGGGTAGACTTCATTCAAAAGAGCAAACTTGACGTTTCTTCGTGTGTAGCAGAACAACTTATCAACCGTTGCGGAAAGTTTAAATGACGTTCCCTTTCAGAAGGAAAAGAAAAAAGTTTTACCAGAGTACTTGTATACCGAAAGTTCGAATACAGTCCGGCAGCGAGGATGGACCTTGGTTTTAACTCGTTATGTCAACTAGGCGTGCATTGAGCAGGAACTTTTTTACAGTTTTCATTGGATAACAGTGTTTTCTTGTCTTTTTTTTAAGTGGAACGATCTGACTCTTTTGTTGAATGAACTGGGTATGCTGGAACGTCAACTACATCAGTGGTTACCGTTACCAAGGATACGAAATTGAGGTCAAGTCATTCATGCGTGAAGTTCAATTCAAAAGTTGCAAGTTGAATTTGAAACTTGAAAGTCGAATGTGAAATACAGAATTTTCCACTTCAAAGTCAAATTCAAAGATACGATGTCAAATTAAAGACTTCAATGTTGGATACAAAACTTCGTTGTCGGATATGAAAATCAAGATTCAAAAGTGAAACTAATTGGCTGTCAAATTCCGATGTTGAATTTTGGCAAGATGTAACTCCATACTGTTGGGGGAAATTCAAGTAAGGGTGAAATATCAAACCTAGGAAGTGCAACTACCATTTGTTTTGACTGAGGACGACAAACCTGTGTTGCTTGAATGGAATTGGCTGGAGGAACGTTTCCAGGTTTCCAAAGTGAATGCGGTGGATGGCCTAATCTCAAAGTATCGAGTCCTATTTGAAAAGGGTTATGGACATCTAAAACAGTTTAAGGCTTCCATTCATGTCCGCGAGGACGCACAACCTATCTTCCTAAAGGCACGGCCGGTTCCTTATGCCCTCAAGGACATAACATGGAACTTTGCGAGTGTGTGGTGATTACAAGATGACCGTTAATCAATGTGCTGGTGTTGACCAATACCCGTTACCGAATGTTGAAGATTTGTTTGCAACGTTATCTGGGGTAACATCTTTAGCGAGATTGATTTATCACATGCCTCTCAGCAAGTTGAGCTGGATGACGATTCCCAGAAGTACCTGACCTCATAAACTCCCAAGGGCTCATACCAGTATAAGCGTTTGCCATCTGGAGTTTCCAGTGCACCAGCAATGTAATCAGTGAATTTTGGAATCGATCAGCTTTTGCAGGGAGTGAAGTTCACGATATGACGGTTGGATGACATCCTAATCTCAGGACGTTCTCCGGAGGAACATTTTTAAATTTTAGAGGAGGTTTTTCGTCGCTTACAAAACCATGGCATCAGACTTATTCCTATCAAGTGCATTGGATGGACCAACTTGGCATTAGACCCCTGGCACATAAAATGGAGACAATTATGGAGGCCAACAGTCCGACCAATGTCATAGAACTGAATCCCCAAATTTTTTCCACCATTCTGCACCCTCTGCATGACCTTTTTCAAAACGACAGGCCTTGGAAGTGGACTGAGTTTCAAGATTCATCTTTGTTGTTTCATTATGACCTTAAGAAACCACTTCGCTTGGCCTGTTCTGCATCACTCTATGGTGCAGGGTCGGTTATCTCTCATGTGATGGAGGATGGTACAGAAAAGCTTGCTGCCTTTGCCTCTCCGACACTCACTACCAGTGCGCGTAATTATTTAAAGAATGAAAAATAGGGACTTTATACCGTGTTCGGAGTAAAGAATTTTCATTCATACCTTTAGGGCCGCAAGTTTACGTTGACCACGGATCACCAGCCATTGGTCACAATTTTTCGTCCCAAGACAGGTGTACCCCCGTTGTCAACGGCACCTATGCAAAGATGGTCCTTGATTTTGGAAGCTTACAAGTCTGAGACTGAATATCGTAAGTCATTCCTGTGAGTTTCACAACCAGTTTAAAGACCGTTGAACCTTTGGGCACAATGGTTGCACGTTATGGCATCCCAGAAGACTTAGTTTCTGACAATGGACCGCAACTTGCAGCTGAGGAGTTCACCAAATTCATGAGGCAGAATGGGGTCAAGTTCACCCACGTACCACCGTACCACCCTGCAACAAATGGGGCGGATAAATGCTCCGTACTGATGGCTAAAGTAGCTTTGACCAAGTGAGTCCTTGATGGGACAGCAAATACCCTTAGTCTTGAACACTGGCTCGCCGATTTTCTTATTCTGAATCGCAGCACACCGTCACTGTCATTGTCACAGGACAATTCCCAGCTAACCTTTTTTGAGAAGTCAAATAAGAAACTGTTCCACACTACTGAAGCCGAATCTGAACAGAGCAATGGACGGAAAACAGGTGAAACAGAAAGAGTACCATGATGAAGGGCGCGTCAAGTTTCGTGAGTTCAATTTTAATGAAGTTGTCCTGGTTCATAACTGGCGAAGTGGAATTAAAAACTGGATTCCGAGACGGAACAGGTCCTTGCACTTACCTTGTTCATCGTGGGAACCAAATTCATTTTGTCCATGTGGATCAATTAAAAGGAACGGGCTGCAACCCTTTTTTTGGTTCGGTGGCTGGCTGTAGAGAGAGAAGTCGCCTAGAGGAGTCGGTGGAGTCGCATGCAGCGGTGAAGTATTGTCTGGTATTCCCCGAGCGCACCAAGTCCTGGGAGTCGTGCTGTTGCAGGAAATACAGAAGAATAGCTAGTACCACAAGAGACACAGGAATCGGTATTGGGAGATGCTCTGCAGGGAACGAGCACCCCAGGTTCACCATTGTCACCACAGTCAGTACCATGGTACCCTCGCCGAGAAAGGAAAGCCCAAAGCAGACTTATCTGTGAAATTTAATTCACAATTAGATTTCGTGATGAGCACTGAACACTGCTTCCGTATGATCCAGACTTGTTGAGTTCCATTTTTTAATAGTGAATTTCCCATTTGTTCGGGAGCAGTGTAATATACTAGGTTCCGGGCCTCTTCTATTGGAGTCTGTGCATCGACACCTAGGTTATAGAAATGGAGGGCTTTTAGCTGTTTACAGTTTCAGCTCCGAAATAGTACAAAATATATGTGGCTGTTATGAATACCTTCTCGGAGGCGCGGTGGCCTCATGGTTAGTGCGCTCGACTCCAGATCGAGTGGTCCGGGTTCGGAGCCTGGCCGGGGACATTGCGTACCGGCGTAATGCCGGGGGTAACCCTGCGATGGACTAGCATCCAATCTAGGGGGGAGTATAAATACACCTTGTCGCTTCATGCTATGGGAACCGGAGATAAGCGCCGGCCTGATGGGCCTTCTAGGCTCGTAAGCAGTGACTATGAATACCTTCTATCACCGATCTGTGTTTGTTTCTTTTATATTTAAGATTTTGAATTCTCCACCCAACTAATTTCAACTGTGATGGTTGCAATGATTGTTGTCGTTCAGGTGTGTAATCGAGTTAAAGGAGAAGTTCACTCCAAATGACAATCCCTTTTTTATCGATAAATAGAAAGTTCATGAGGAGAACAGCTTTTAACCAAAATCTCAATCTTGAAATAGCTTTCTAACCTTGTAAAATCCACACATGCATGCCGCCATCTTGGATTATACGTGATGTCATCGAGCTCAACCTGAATTTTGCAGGAAGCTTGAAGACACAAAGCTGTTGAGATCCCTCTTCGTATTCTAGTCATGTCTTTTTGTTCAGCAACATAAATTGCTCAAATAAGTCACACGGACGAAACACCGTTCATGTTGTTCACATTTCAGAAAGGTAGGATCAGCTGAGCTCAATGTCGTCACTTATAATCCAAGATGGCGGCCTGCATGTGTATATTCTTAACAAAGATTTCACAAGATTAGAAAGCTATTTCACGATTGAAATTTTGGTTAAAAGCTGTTCTCCTCATGAACTTTCTATTAATCGATAAAAAAGGATTTCATTTTAGAGTGAACTCTTCTGTAAGAGTGCAGCAGTATCGACAGTGATGATAGCCCTGTTCTGGGACTTCCTCTTACCCCATCCTGAAAATGGGCCTGAAACCCAAGCGGGAAAAGAGAGAGAACTGTATTACTTGCAGGCGCATGCTCGGAATGACGTCACTTTCCCCCCAAAACGGGGGAAAAACGTATTAATTTTGGAAAAAGATTTTTTAATTAAACATAGTTTATTCGGAGTGCTTTTATACTGGAAACATGGCGTAAAATGTGAAAGAGAATTATGATGCCAAGTTTCTTGAGAAAATAGATTTCGCGTTTAAGGAATGCTTCTTTAACTTTGTGGCTAAGGCGGAAGAACTGCAAGCTATTAATGCAGTCGTTACCAGTAATGATGTTTTTTTTGTTAAAGCAGCAAGGGGATTTGGCAAGTCTGCTTGCCAACTGTTGTTTATGCTTGCCACTGTTGTTAATTCATAAACATATTTGTGATTTTCTTTAATCCGAGTCCGACGTTAACTGTAAATCTACTCTTCTTATCGTGAGTCCCTTAAAAGCACTTATGGAAGATCAGATGGATGACATACGAAAGTATGGAATTTCGTGCCTGAAACTTTATAGTGAACTCCCAACTGAACAGTTGCATAATATTGGCGCAGAAAAATATCAAACGCCAGGAAATTTTACTCTGTCTAACGCCAGACGAAATTTATTCGTCAGCTGGGGGCTTCTTAGGGCGTTTGAGGTGTTAATGCATTAAGCAGCCGAGATACTATGTTCCCGCCATTAATTAAGCTACCTTGTGGTTTTTCTCCTTCTATCTTGTTTAGTTTTTTTGCTTACTTTTACTTTCACTTTACTTTTAATTTTAATTTTACTTTACTTTTTTACTACACATTGTATTTCGCCTAAGGCCATGTCCACACGTATCCGGAATTTTTTTTTTCCCGCAAATATCGTTTTGCGGATACGAAAATTTACGCGTCCGCACGCAGCGTATTCGAATCGTTTACAGCCATCCACACGTATCCGATTGTATCCGGAAATTTTCTGATTTGCTCTAGTGCCCAGTTCTTTTGTCGGAGAGAATCCTGAAATGAGCATGCGCACAATTGCGATTTGGGGTCATTTCTTCCGCGCCATAGCTACTGCAAGGTATAACCAGTCGAAGCTTGTAGTTTATCACTCGAAAAAATGTCTAAATCTTCTGAAAAGTCAAGAAAAAGTATGCTGATAGATATAAATGGACCGATGATCATCAAAACATCATCTCAAAACATCCTGTCGATCTCTAAAGTATTGGTTGTGTAAATTTATCACAGCTGCATTTATCTGAACGCATGATATCAAACTAGAAATCAGAGCAATTAACAAAGAAGACGCAACGTTGCTGTACGCCATGTTTGTTTAATGCTCGCTGCGAAGACTGGATCCAAGAGAATGACGTAAGCGTATTCGCAAATTTCCGGATACGACCGTCCACGCGTATTCGTATTCGTATCGGATAAAAAAATTTCCACTGTGGAGAGCGTTTTCAAAAATTTCCGGATACGGCCGGAAAATACGCTGGATACGTATGGACGCAAGCCGTATTCGTAAACAAAATTGGCGTTTTCACAAATTTCCGGATACGTGTGGACGGGGCCTTAATCACACGGCGGTCATGTTGAGTCCCGAGGGATTAAAAACTTTTGTTTTTGCGCACCAAAACTCATTCCTTAACATTTCAACTCGAGGCTCGGATACGAAATCTCTCGTCTATGGCTAATATGGAGACCGCGAGAATAAGGTCCATAGATGATAAAAATTAGGCAATAAGGGCTTGAAAATTTAAAGAGTCGTTGCAAAACCTCTTTTTACTCATTTCTTTCTCAGGTTTCAATTGCCAGTTTTATTGCGTTTCAATACCTAGCTGAAAATTTGAGATCTGTGTGTTCAAGTGCCATTTGTGAAGATCTTTTCCGTATATTTTATGGTAAGAAAAAGCCTTGGCCACCGGTTGGAGTGGTTACATTTAATATCAAGTGCAGAAAATCGTCCAGTCACGAGCAATAGGAAATAGTGTTGTTTTTACTATTAATGTTTCTATCAGCTATTAAGAATTTTTATACATGTTTCAGCAGTCTTGTTTGTATAGGCTTTTTACTTTTGTATCAGATTTTGAACGTCATTTTCTTATATTAAAATAGGAAAACTTCTCTCGGACTATTTTATTGCGAGTATGCCGCTCCTTGTCGTACCAACCTAGTTGCCATAGCAACTTCATTGGGACTCTGTGGAGTACACTTTGGTGTTCTCGTCCAATGAGAATCGGGTATTTTTTTAACCATGTTATAAAGCACTTAGTGCCCGTTGCATGTATTTGATTTGCCGCAATGTGATTCACTAACATCGAGAAAACTGTTACTGTCACTGTTCATATATTTAAAAGAGCATTTTGAAATGCACCCATGCACGGTTAGGTTATTAAAAACTATGCGGATGATATGATATCAGGTTTTGTGCTTTAACAATTCCAGCCTCCTTTCATTATTTTTAGGTAGTCTACTGGCAGGAATTGTCCTCTCCGCAGTGATCTCAGTTCTGTCGCTGTTGCATTTTATGAAGTGCCATCGGTAAGTCATCAGCAATGTCATGCCATCAATGCAATGCCATCAATGCAATGCTATCGGTAAGTCATCAGCAATGGTTGTGTGGTTTCTTACCACACAACCCTACATATTTAATGAGCAAAAACATTTATATCTTTGCACGGCCTTTTTAGTAAAAGAAATCGAAGGATCTCCTTCCATGACTAGAAATGCATTGGTCCGGATGATGGTTTCACGGATAGGCGAAAATAACACGATGTCCACTAATTCCAAATTGTATGAAAGTATCGTGTGATTTTTCGTTAACCGTAAACTTCACAAATACTCTTGATCGCCTATCGAGAAAGGATTAAAATAGACAAAAACTGAGTTCACTTATGAAAAACTTTTATTCACCTGAAAAAAAAAGTCTCATCTAGGTTTGACTGTAACTTCTCGTTTTTGTAAAAAAAAATCAGCTTTTTTTGTTTTCAACTTACCCCTTTTGGTCTCGTGCGCGTGTTTGGCATAGCAACTTCATTGTGACTCAAAAGAGTACTGTCAATTTATTGTCGAGTTTATTCTAAACGTATTAACAAAATTTAATTTCGCCATCATTGCTCGACCCTCCTCATACTGTCTCATTTCTACTGAAATTCTAACTCTCTGACCCGACATTTTCTTTATAGACAAAAAAAAAAAACAACAATATATGGGCGAAAATATCGACTTAAAGAGTGTAGTGTATCATGATAAATATAATAGACTGCATAACCTTTACCTCACGCAAATACTGCACGAAAAAATGGATTTACACCAAATTTGGACAGCGCAAATATAATGCCAACATTATTTACTCTCGAGTAAACCTGTAGCAAACATGGTAAATGCCACATTTGCTACTATATTCACACTGTTGTGCAAATATGGTAGCAAATGTGGCATTTACCATGTTTGCTACAGGTTTGCTTTAGAGTAAATATATGTTTGCATTATATTTGCGCTGTGCAAATTTGGTGTAAATCCGTTTTTTTCGTCTAAAGATCATCACAGAAGACCGCTTCCGCGAACATCTCCATCTTTTCATTGGAACTTGTGACACAGCTGCATATAGAAAGCAACAAAACCGCAAACCAAGAAGGCAAAAGAAGTAACGTACGATTATCATCTGCTAAGCCACTTCATCCAAAAAAAAAAAAAATTGAGCGAAAAAAATCTACAATAAAATCTCATCTTTTAATTCAGCACTCTTATCCCCATGCAATCAAGAAACTATCCTCGTTCTACTAATGTGCTTTTTTTTTTCTTTTCAAGTTACCATGTTCCCACTATTAGCGTTGCTCCACCTTATGATTGAAAGTTCCGAGTTTCAAGAAATAAAAAGTCTGTGACAACAAAGTTTCCAAAATACCAACTATCCTCGGATTCGCTCTAACAAAGGGCTAACACTTGAAGCGTCAGCCAGTTACAATCTTCCCCACGGTGATCAATTTTTTTTTTACAACTCGTTTCCAAAGTCGGATGTTTCCCAATAAATGAAAGCCGGAGCAAGTTCTTAGAGGTCCTACTTGCAGAATACTGCAGCTTCTTTAGAACCTCACGGTTGAGATGTTGTACGTTTCCATGTGGATCTAACGCCATTTACTCCCCTCCCCCTCCCCTGCTTCAGTTTGCTTCAGTGCTGCCCTCGATTACTTTATACCAAAACAGGGGGTAGCGTTAAAGGCGCGTTCTGATTTGCTACTCGTGCGGGATTTGCAACCGAAGAAAATGGAATAAATGATATAAAACCATCTTTTTGTGCTATATCATCTCATTGTTATATATATATATAATATATATATAACTTTACAAGTTCATCCCTACAAGCCTGTTTTTCCTGATGAGTGGGCGAAAATCCCCTGATGAGTGGGCGACCACGAAACAGGCTTGTAGGGATGAACTTGTAGTTTATTTGTCTTTTTATTCCATATATACTACGCTCTACTTCTATGTATTGAGCAATTTTTTTCCGAAAATCAAGTTTCACACATGATGAGGCCCAGAAGGCCGAAACAGTACTGTCTGCAGTTATATATATATATATATATATATGTATATATATATATATATATATATATATATATATATATAAATACATATATACAGATAACGTTTAGAAGAAAGACAACTTCACAGCGTAGCGACTTCAAGTTTCATGTTTGGACAATCATCAGGCTACAGATCTTACATTTGCATTCTAACTCATTTAAAGACCATTCTAATACTCTAGGGGAGCGTGCTATTTTAAGTTCGACAAAAGGTATTTGTTCTTGTGTCTGCATTTAGAAATTAACTCGTTTCTTTTGTTCAGTAGGTGGCGCGTATCTGCTTTTATTATGTACAACTTTTCTGTAAGGCACAGGTCGCATCTCTTTGATCCACATTTGTATGGTGAGGCGAAAGACTCTATTGCCCAGCGTAGCGTGTAATTGATGTTATTGTCCTTTAGACTCCAGATGTGCCTCGATAACTCCGTCTCACTGCAGTACTTTTTATGCCTGAAGGATTTAGTGTGATTGTTGTATCGGGTTTTAAATTCTCCCTCTGACGCTCCGTAGTAGATCTTGGTGTTGTTATCGCTTGTCACTTCGGCTCTATAGACAATAGACGATGATAGACATTTGCCGTCTAAGGGGCATGATTGCTTGTTTCTGCAATTGCATAGCCGCGCTTCGTTGGGTGTTTTCGTGGCGTTTAATACTTTTGCATTTTGTTGCCTGATAATGCCTGTCATGTTGGTTGTGCAGCAGTAGCTAAGCTTGATTGTGTTCGTGTTTAGAATTTTGTGAAGCTTGTGGCCTTTGTGGAAGTGTTTCTTGATCAGGTAGATGAATTTTTTTCCGATGTTGGTCTTGACTTGCAGGTTGTATGGTGGATTGAACCAGAGGATATTGCGTTGACGGTTCCTTTTCCGTTTGCTGTTTTGCTTGGCGGGCTCGTACTTGAAGGTTGCGTTGTGCCCGTTTTCCTTAAACGCTAATTCGTAGACATCTTTGGCTTTGTCGAATTCGTCTTTGTCGCAAGACAGGTCAGATATTCTTTTGTTGACCATTATTGGCAGCTCTTTGATGATGGCGGGTGGATGATTCGACCGTGCATTGATGTATGATAGTTTGTTGTTGGGTTTTCTGTAGGGGTAGTACTTTTCTCTCTGCAAATCCAGCGTTACGTCCAGAAAGTCGGTGGAAAATAGGTTCGTTTCGATTGTGATTGAAAGGTTTTCTTCTTTGAAGAGAGCGGTTATGCGCTTTCTCAAGCGATCTAGGGTGGGTCCGCTGATGTTGCTAACTACAGCGAGGCCATCGTTTCTGTATAGGCCTATGGACGCTTTGTTGACAAGGGCGGATAGTTTACTTAGGAGGTAAAGCCCTACTAATTCACAGACCTCGGCACCATCGAAGCAACCCATTGTGACATCGAACAGCGAGTTTGGCCCTTTCTTTACCCATGTGTCACTGCTGTCAAACAAGAGAGATTTTCTTGAATTCTTGATGACGGCTAGGGCCCTGTTTGGGATGGAGGTTATTGAGCTGGCGTAGGCAATGGCTTTATCTAAGAGATTCTCTGATATAGATGGGTAGAATTCCACAATGTCAAATTTGATGAACCGTGAATGGCTTTTGTTGGGAATCGCTTTGAACCAATTTATTACAGTTGAGGTGTTCTTCCATTGGTTTAGGTTGGTCGCGGAGATGACAGCTTTGTTTATGGTGTCAAGGTACTGCTTGGCGACTTTTCCCATTTCCGGTTTCGATGGGTTTATCAACCGACAGGGAGTTTTGGATTTGAAATTCTCCTTGTGATCTTTTAGCGTGATGAACGCGGGTCGGTTTGCATAGTGTTCTATCTTGTTATCGAGGCCCAACGGTTCGGCTAATACCTTTGGTTCTTTGTCGATTTTTCGCTTGATCGAAGGGTCTGATTTCTCGTATGACTTTGTGATATTTTCGTGAAGTAGCTTCGTGTATTGGCTGCTGGGCATTTCGTATATGTTTGATGTTTTGTCGGCAAATACAAACATGTTGCCAGAAGACTGGATCTTTCTCACGTCGGCTTTTAATTTCCTTTGG
>NC_090873.1:37433302-37440802 GCF_036669935.1 Montipora foliosa | reverse complement strand
GACAATTACAGTTTTCCCCAGACGTTGTCCAATGTTCAGTTTCCCGTTAATCACTAGTCGGGTACGATGACCACTACACTATCAGGACAATCATGCTGGCAACATGGCTAATTGATCACTTAATGTGTGGAATTTACGTGGGAATCCCTAAGGGCCAGTTTTCTTCTATGTGATATCGCTGGATCAACATGTGATTCACAGGCGGACAAGGGTAATTAATGTAAATAATCAGTTAGGTAGATCCCTTGAGCCAACAACGTATCACCCCCAGGAGGATCGCAAATGGATTCACAGTCCAAGTTGAGGAAAAATTGACAGAAAGTTTTGAGTTTCCTGTAACTTTGAACTGTGAGTAATTGTGAATCCATTTGCGATCCTCCTGGGGGTGATACGTTGTTGGCTGAATTGATCTACTTAAATTACTCTTGACATTAATTATCCTTGTCCGCCTGTGAATCACATGTTGCTCCAGCGTTATCACATAGAAACAAACTGGCCCTTAGGGGGTCCCACGTAAATGCCACACATTAAATGATCAATCAGCCATGTTGCCAGCATGGTTGTCCTAATAATGTAGTGGTGATCACACCCAATCGTTAATCAGGGGGACGTGGGTTCGAATCCCGCTCAGGGCATAAAATTTTTTTCTCCCGACGAAAATGTCATCCAGGGGTTGTCCGTCCTTGGTCCCTTGAAACTTCATTAATTATCTACATTTCGCCAAGGCTTGGACTGTGAATCGATTTGTGATCCTCCTGGGGGGCAGAGATGCGTTGTTTGCTCGAGAGACCCTCATAACTTGCATACAAATTGTCTTCTTCTCTCTCCTCCGCCTGTGAATCATCGTTCTGGTTGATCCAGCGTCATCTAGTTGGGGAAAAACATGCGCCCGGGATGACCACGTAATTCCCATTCGCTATCCTGATTGGCCATGTAGCCAGCATGGTTGCTATGATAGTGTAGTGGTGATTACACCCAACCGGTAATCAGGGGGACGTGGCTTCAAATCCCGCTCAGGGCATAAAACGTTTTTCTCCCGATATATATATATATAACTGCAGACAGTACTGTTTCGGCCTTCTGGGCCTCATCAGTGCAGTGCTGATGTCTAGGATGGAGGTTAAGCTATAAAGCCACCCCAGATGTCCCACGCATGTGGTACATCCAAGTCATGCCAAAGTGCTCAAACTAACGAGCTAGTGAGCATATATATATATTTTTTTTTTTCGCCGAAACGTCTGAAGTATTAAACCGATTACAGACATATCTGAGTATACGTCTAGTAGTTATTGTTTTCAATTCTCCTTTCACAGGTTTTTTCGTCATGCCTTTGTTTCCAACCCTCATTTTCTTCAGCCTTGGTTACAAACCCATCAGAGAACAACTACTGGAGCATTTCATAGTTAAATTGCTGTAAGTATTGGAACGCTGTTTATTGTCTAGGGAGGTTACATCTCTCTCCCCCCCCCCTCCTCCCCCCCCCCCCCTCTCTCTCTCTCTCTCTCTCTCTCTCTCTCTCTCTCTCTCTCTCTCTCTCTCTCTCTCTCTCTCTCTCCTTCTACGTCTCTCCCTTTCTTTTTCTAAATCAGATACTATACCTACATTCCTCTCTGTTAATCCAATGGAGTCAGGTGCAGTGTTTAAGAGTGGAAGGTCTTAGGTTTAAATCTCGGTAGCTTCAACATTCGGGATCTGAAATTAATACCTGACGAGAAAGTAGTCTTTGCTTTCTCTCATAGCAAGTGCTGAGACTTTTTTGCCTTCCAACGTAACGAAAATGTATCATAGGCTCCTTCACAGATCACTTCGATGAGAACATTAGTGAGATTCAACATTGCATTTACGTGAGCGGGAAAACGCCCCAGCCAACGAACTCAACCCACATATATCAGACAAAGTAGTGATCTTCGCACTTACCTGGACAATTTAAGCAATTGGAAGGATTACGTTTTTGCAAACGTTGGCCGTGTAAGTTGAACAGACTTAACTGAGTAGAGTGTAATGTGACGTGCTAGTTTTCTACCCCATTTGAACCATGTGAGCGTTAGCCTTACTACTGGAAATGAGCCTACATAAGGACAGAGAAAAACTCTGACCAGGGTGGGAATTGAACCCACGACCTTTGGGTTAGATCACTGCTGCTCTTCCGATTGAGCTACAAGGTCAGACGTGAGCAGGCCGAAAGTGGTGGGCTCAATTCCCACCCTGGTCAGAGTTTTTTTTTGTCCTTATGTAGGCTCGTTTCCAGTAGTAAGGCTAACGCTCACATGGTTCAAATGGGGTAGAAAACTAGCACTTGACATTACACTCTAATCAGTTAAGTCAATTTAAGAAATTGTCGGTTATAGTAGTCACCTGAAAAATTTAGGCGACGCCGGTGCAATGATCCACTAACTGAGCCATGAAGCCACTCAGCTGGGAGCACGTCAATTTGTTGGGGCCATTTGAGCGGCGGGTTATTCTCACTTGGTGGAGCATTGCGCCGGCCTCCCGGAGGTCATGGGTTCGAATCTCGTTGAGGCAAACTGGATTTTTTTAAGGTATCTATAAGATACAATTGCTTAAAATGTCCAGATAAGTCCGAGGATCCCTTCTTTTTTTCGTCTATAAACCGCACCTCAAGCATACATTATTTCAGTCCACATATGACGCCGAGCCTGAGAATCGAACCCGGACCGCAAATAAGAGGGAAGCGAGTGCTCAAACCAGTGGGCTAGTCATGCTCCCCATTGCGAACGTGAAAAAAGTGTATCAGTAACTCAAAGATAAAACTTCTTCGAGCAACGTTTAATTTAGCAGCAAGGGTAAAAATGTAATTTCACGTCCTGACGTTTTCCACAAAACCTTGCCGTTTGTTATTTCATGACGCTGTTTTTTTTTTGCAGGGAACGTAAAAAATAGACAAAGTAAAAAGCGTATGTGCAGAGCGGCGTTTCCGTTTCCGCGTTAATTAATCTCCAAGGCATTAAAATTTACTTTTGTTTCTGTTTCAGTCCCGCTATTGTCATGTCACTTATCGTGTTCATACTCCAGGTGCTTCTCGCTCACTTTGTCTTCCGTAACAGAGACTTCCCAAAGATAGTCATCACGGTGGATAACAGGTAGAGCCACATTCGTCAATAAGCGGTCTTCTCGCGTATGTTGAATTCACAAACAATTCTTCTGCCCTTTACAATCGTAAAGTGTCATTATATGCTTAACTTGCCTTGTGCAGCACCGGTGGAAGACATGTTGCACAAAATGTTTCCCAACGTAACAAACGTAGTCTTACATTGATAGTACAATCAGTGCCTTTTCACAAAATAGCCTTACCCTAAAACACTTATTTTTATTTTCTAACAAAGTGCGCCTAAATTCCATCTAACAATAACTTTACAAACACTTCTTTAAATCCAAAAAAAGTCAGTTCTTTTCGAATGCTACTCAATCGAAGTGAATGTTCGATTATTTGCTAAGTTGCTTTTATTTGTCATCTTCCCTTCAGTGCATTGTAACCTGTATCTATAACAATGAATGGCAAACCACCTATCGAAGAACTAAAGCGATGTAGTAAAACGATTGTATCCAAGGTCCAGTTTAGTGGTGTCCCTGTTAGTTGTAATTAAGGCTAGTTTACTGTGTATTGATTCTGCGTTTTTCTTTCATGCAGGCGGCTGTTCTCCATTGTGTCATTTTTCCTCTTCTTCCAAAATATTCTTGTGGGATTTTTTTCATTTTCCTCTCGCCTGTTAAAAGGAATGGGTTTGGGAGTTTTTTTTCTATCTCGTGTCGACCGAACTTGCTTGATGCATGGATTTCAGAATTTCGATCAAGGTACGTGAAAAAAAAAAGTTTCAATTTTAAGGCAAAATGTAGAAGTGATCCTTGGACAGTTTTAGCAATCTCTTTGGTCACCTACAAAATTCGGGTGGCTTGAACGGGATTCGAACCCATGACCTCTGCGATGCTGGTGCAAGGCTCCAGTAACCGAGCTACGAAGCTACACAGTTGAGAGTAGGTAAGTTTAAGTGTAACTTGAAGTGCTAGATTTTTATCCCATATGAACCATGTGAGCGTTAGCCCTACTGATGCAACGTTACACTACACTCTCTTCAGTTAATTCTGTTTAAAATATAAGTGCTACACGGCCAACGTTTGTATAAACGTAAACTTTCCTTGTACTTGTACATGTTCATTGCCGTGACTTTAACATCTTCAGTTCCCACGGCCTGCTCCCATCTGACCTTGTAGCTCAGTCGGCAGAGCGGCGGAGATCAAACCCGAAGGTCGTGGGTTCAATTCCCACCCTGGTCAGAGTTTTTCTCTGTCCTTGTGTGGGCCCAGTTCCATCAGTAGGGCTAACGCTCACATGGTTCATATGGGATAGAAATCTAGCACTTCACGTTACACTACACTCTCTTCAGTTAATTCTGTTAAAATATAAGTGCTACACGGCCAACGTTTGTATAAACGTAAACTTTCCTTGTATTTTAAGTGCGGGTTGGTAGAGCATTGCACTGCAGAGATCATGGTTCCAATCCCGTTGAAGCCGCCTTAAATTTTCAGGTGTCTATAAGAGACCATTACTTAAATTGTCCACCTCATTTTTGGTCATTTCACGTTGTTGTTATGCTGACGACGGCAAAGAGATGGACAAGAATGAAAAAGGCACGTGTAGGGCGTGCAAAGCTATTGTTTTTGCCCACTAAATATGCAAATTTGTGACGTTGTAGTTGCTAAAGCTCCGTAATAGATCACAGATGACCTGAAAACGTAGTAAGAACAAAACAATTAGTACACGAGGCGATAGCCGAGTATGTCACTTATTTTCTTACCACATTTTGACGTCTTCTGTAGTCTATTGCCGAACAGACTCACGGCAACATGGAGTCTATTTCTTTGCTATAATTAACAATTAAAGGCGCCGCAAACGAGGAAACATTGTTGCGGAAGCAAATGTTTCCCCGTTTGTGGCCTCAGGAAAGATTTGCTGCGGAAGCAAAAATGTTTCTGAATTTGTTCCGAAACATTTTGCTTTCTCAGCAAATGTTTCTTAGTTTGCGCGCCGAGGAAACATTTCGGGGAGCAACGTAAGCAATGCGTCTGTTTTCTAATAGATAATTGGCGGGAACCAATCAAAATGCGTGCATTATTGGCTTTATTACATAATAGTTAGAAGCTAAAAGGCCATCTTTGACTCTTGATTGGAAATGTTACTTGCATTACGATAGAGATTTAGCATTGCGTTCACAGCAGCTGAATTCGGCGCTTTGTCAAAAATCAGTGAAATTTGTTTGGTTTTGATAAATTTCTTGCATTTCATCTGCAGAAATTGAGCAACTTCTCCCAATAAAAACCTGGCACCTTTCTATTACCCCGTGAAACCTTCCAAACAAATATACGCGCATGAACACTGGGACAAAAGTAAAGCTTGAGTGATCCGGTGAATGTGTTGCCATCCAACTGCCTCCGATACCTCATGGCATGACAACGTCATCCACAAGCTAAAAAAAAGACAAGTTAGACTAAGAAAATTTTCGCAGTAGCTTGTCGTCTGCTGTTTCCGGGACGTGAACGCCATGCTCGGTTGCTCTGAAGAATGTAATGGGCTTGCGAGGGATAGCTTGGCCGAGTGAGGAATTGAGGGTCGGTATAACCGGCGTCCAGTGTAGGCTGCGGCTTATTTTTTCTCGTATAAACGGCCCTATTTTATTGTCATCATCTTCATTGTCGTCATTATCAGCAATATCATAGACCACTTTCATAAATGGTGACCACCTTTACCTTCTTTTGTATTTATGTCAATTAGACCTACTGCGCTCATTTTGAAACAAAAATTATTTTGCTCGTCGTAGCGAGGCTATATAAAGGCTTAAAACAAAAGAATACTTTGTTTAGCCGCCATTATGAAAGGGGTGTATAGGCATCATTATCGCATCATTGGATTACTATCGGCATCATCATCGTCTTCAACATTAACATCAAAATCACAATCATCATCATCATCATCGTCATTATCATGCTCTTGGGTAGCGGTGATCATCGACATCGGTAGGCAACACTTGTTCGGCAAAAGATGCTTGAAACTTCAATGATATAATTATTTTCTCACAGGCTTTGTTGCCTACCTGGGGTTTCTCGACCTGCTTGTGGCCCATAGCCATCCCATGATGCTCGTGTTCTGCCAACTTCTCATAAACAGGAACAAGGAACGTGGGCTCATCGAATCTACAGCATCAGAGGAAACTGGAACCGCTTCTATTGGTATCAATATTATATTTTTTTCATAATAAGAAATTACGGTCTCTTGTGCGTAGAAATAAAAATTAGTCGTATCTTGGATTACTAAATTCTCTACCTAGCATATTGCGTTCTAATTGGCTCATCAAGTCTCCCTTTTAACCCACGCATCAATTTTCGTGCGATTTCTTTGGGCTACTTTACGTCACGTGGTTTAAATCACAGGGCAGATATCACGCAATAACCTCCGTCTGGGTGGATATCTGTCCTCTGATTATTTCCGTTGAAAAGAAACAAAGCCAGCTCGAGAGCTTTATTATATTACAAAGAAGAAAAACAAACTAGTTTCGTAGAGTCTAGTGAATAATTATTGACCGAATGCAAAAATAGCCGTCAACAAATTATTCTTTTGTCTTTGTGTTAACTAGCCAGACTAGCCTCGTTAACACGTGTAAAATTGAAAGAATTTTGGCTGTGAAAAGAGGCTAGTCAGACTACTTTTCACAAATACAAAAGAATACTTTATTGGCACCCATTTTTGCAGTCGGTCTATTGTGATACTGACAAATCGCAAATGTTGTTTAAACAGTGCATCGGAAAATTACGGACTGGTAAGCTTTTTGTTGAGTGAATAACAATAATAATAATAATAATAATAATAATAATAATAATAATAATAATAATAATAATAATAATAATTTATTTTTCGAGGATGGCACATAAACTCGTGGTCCTCTAAGCAAATTAAAAGTAAACACATACACTGATGATATAAGTAATGAGATAATTAAAACTAGCCTTTAAACAGTTAAAATATGATATATCTAAGAATTAATATAAAATATTTGAATATAAAATGGCATTGCCTAAGATCAAGAGAAAATGAGGGGACAGAGAGGGAGGCTCAGGACGGTGGCCGGGATATGTTATGTCCACGAAAGTTATTTTTAGACGAGCGGAAGTCTTTGTTCTAGCGGAAGTCTGTCTTCCGAGACGTTCGCATGCAGTCTTGCTTCGCTCTCAGGTTCTTAGTGAAAAGAGAAAATGACGGCGCACGTGGAAGGCTGATGAATATTTATTTTCTTTCAAACATCGGACCGAGATTGGCTTCATGCGGACGTCTCGGAAGACTTCCGCTCGTCTAAAAATAACTTTCGTGGACAGGACATATCCCAAGGGCTGGACCGGGAGCCTCCCTCTCTGTCCCCTCATTTTCTCTTGCTAAGATATAGTAAAGTGAGGATCATCTTTATAGGACTCCAAAAGTTACTTATATGAAAA
>NC_090873.1:37418302-37428302 GCF_036669935.1 Montipora foliosa | reverse complement strand
CGTAATCGATGGGTAAAAATCTACGATGTCAAAACATATGAACGCTGCATTCTGCTTGTTTTCTATTGCGTTGAACCATTCCAGTACTGACTGAGTGTTCCTCCAGAGGTTGACGTTGGTGGATGTGGCAACACTTTTCACGATCTTTTGGAGTATTTCCTTGCTAATACGTCCGATTTCTGATTTTGTAGGGTTAATTAGCCGGCATGTGGGTGTGTTATTAAAATGGGCTTATGGTCTTTTAGCGTGATGAAAGCATCCCGTTTTGCCATGGTTTCAACCCTGTCTGATAGACCTAGTTTTTCGGCAATTGCTTTGGCGTCCTTGTTGATCCTCGCCTCCTGCCCTTTATTCGCTTTTTTGTATGATTTCTGTATGCTCTTGTCGACGAGGTCTTTGTAGTCGCAAGGTTTCATTCTGTAAAAGTTAGTGGTTTTGTCCGCTTTTACTACGAGGTGGTTATCTTCTTTGACGCTTTTCATATCTTTCTTTAGTTCTCGTTGGAAGTCGTTTACCTGGTCGCTGAATTCAATATCCCTGATCAAGCCGGTCATTCTGTTTTCGAAGACTTTTAGTTCTTCGACCGCGGGTGGTGCACGTTTAGAGTTGAAGCCATATGTCTCTTTTCGTTCGATGTGTTCTTCTCGATGCAGGTAGTGGTAGGCTCTCCATCTCATATTACGGATTAGCTTGTCGGTTTTTTCAACCAATGTCGTCAAATAGGTTTTTCGGTTCGCGCAAGGGATGTATTTTGTGGAATAATTGAACGATATCTTGTCCATTGTAGAAGACGTCTCGGTAGAGTGCTCAACGACCGTTAAAGCGGCGGAGGCAAACAAACACTGGATATGTGACCGATTTTTCAATCAATCACCGAACATCATCAAGCGAATCCCAGAGAATATAAACCAAAGGCTGTCGAACATCTCATCTGACGAAGAAGTATTCAACAAAGCAGCACCGGCGTACCAGGCAGCACTAGACAAGAGCGGATACACATACAAATTGAGATTCACCCCAAAAAAATAGCACGAGAAAAATCCGCAGGCCAAGAAAAAGAAATATCACATGGTACAACCCACCCTTCGATATGAGAGTGAGAACTAACCTTGGAAAGAAGTTCTTGCGCATTGTCTGCGAATGCTTCCCCAGAGGACACGCCTTAAGACCTATATTCAACCGTAACACCCTCAAGCTATCCTACAGCTGTATGCCCAACGTCAAGAGCACAATCGACGCACACAACAAGCGCCTGCTGAAGCAAACCAACTCAGGAGAAGCCATAAGCGACGCCAGGCTCTGCAATTGCCGCAGGAAAGAGGACTGCCCACTAGAGAACCAGTGCCTTACTAAGGGCATCGTATACCAAGCCATCGTAACAACAGAGCAGGGGAGTGAATGCTACGTGGGTTTAACCGACACAGACTTTAAGTCTAGATTTGCCAATCACAAACAATCATTTAGAAATGAAGTATACAGCAACCAAACTGAGCTCAGCAAGCATGTGTGGCAGTTAAGGGAAGCGGGAGTAGATTACACGATCAGATGGAAAATTCTTGATAAGGCACAGGCATACTCTAATGCAACCAAAAGATGCAAATTGTGCACGCTAGAGAAGTTCTACATTATATGTAAACAAGAGCTTGCCACCCTCAACAAAAGAACAGAACTTGCGAACACTTGTAGGCATGCAAACAAATTTTTACTAAAAAACACCTAATTATTAATTTTTACTAAAAAACACCTAATTATTGTAATTTCAAGGGAATGGTATATAAAAACCTACGAATTAACATTGTCACCTAGGTCCTGACGAGTGGGATACACTCCCACGAAACAGATCTGTAGATCGAATATATGAACGAAAACTAGTTCACTTTCTCTTACGAAGCTCCAATATTGTCGAGCACTCTTGAGGAAAAATCGGTCACATATCCAGTGTGTGTGTGTATATATATATATATATATATATATATATATATATACTATTTACTAGTTTTAACTTTTTACTTTTTAACGAATGTTTAAAGAAGTTAGGGTTAGGGTCGAGTGAAGTGACATTTTTTATGGTTGTGGCCAGACTATATTTCCCGCATTTGATATCCAGATCAGTAGGATCTCCTGGTCATTGGATGTCGTCCTTTCCCAGGCTCTGCGTTCATTGGATTGCTGTAATTTCTCTTTCTCTCTTCTGTTTAGTATATCCTCCTCGACTTGGCATACCACGAGTGTCTCACAAGGCGATCAACCGCTGGTTCGTTGCAGTGACGCTGACGCGCAACCCGTCGCTCATACAGTATCGTCGGCAGGAAAGCCGAGGCGCGAAGACTGTTGTGCACGTGGAAAGTATCAATGTTGACTTCAGTGACCTTGTTCATACCGTAGACGAAGTACTCAGTACTGCACAGTAACGTAAAAAGCACAACCCCTGTGTTGCCTCCTGTCCTTCCAGTTTGGTTTGCTTATATTGTGTTTGTATTAATTAGTTGCACGGCTACTTTCTGTTCACGCTACGACAGCCATTATTAGCCGCAGCGTGGAAATTCAAGCAACGTAAGCCGCTTTACAACTTAAAAATTCCTAGTTGAGTTAAACGAAAAATAAAAATAAAGATTCGATGCATTATCTTTAAACTTGGATCTCCGGTTAATAATCGATTATTTCGAGAGAAAAATAATTAACCATTATTCCCCGAGGGTATGGTAAAATATCAGTGAATAAAAACTGAGACGAAGTCGAGGTTTTTATTCACCGATATTCACCGCTCCTGAGGTGAATAATTGTTTTAGTATAATTACATAGGTGATTATTTGAAAAATATGCATTTTTTTTTAAAATTAATTTCTTCGTGTCTCACTTCGACAAAACGGCTTCCGGCCATTTTGAAAAAAAAAAAAACGCTCAGTTTATTATCGCGTAGTTATTACCTCAACGGCAAATAATCAGCGAAGAGAAGTTTCAATAATCATCAATGTAATTATACTAAAATGAATTAATTGCATGCCTTGTCGACCCTTGAAGTTCATGGCCAAATTGGCAGTACTCCGAAAGCGACTTTCTGATAAGCACAGCTCCAGATGGAAGCCAAATGATGGAATCTGGGATTATGTCAAAACATTGTACCAACTTTTAATATTTAATATTTAGTTTATTTTGAGGTAGGTGTCGCTCACCATAGTACCTTAACTGGAAACAATATTTTGATAGCCTGTGTATAGCTGGCGGGATTGTTGGCGCGGAAAGCAAATAACGAGGGGCCAAGCCGCACGAAGAACTGCATTTTCCACAGTTGATAAAACAATAGATTGTTGCAAAGCATAATGGGATTGAAATGAAGACAAACATCACTAAAATGTCTTTGTCTTTGTCCACAGATTAATCCCACAATGCTTTGGGCGCTAGATCGTGACGTTAGTTAAAAAGAGTGCTATTAATTGCTGTGAAATCCCGCCTGCCCGCAAAATGTTATGTTTTATTGAATATCACCCACTTTGAAATCCAACTAGGAACTAGGCGCTAAGCTGAATAGCAGCCTGTAGGGCTGGATCAAATATGAACTGCGGATATGAAATCAAGTGAAGCGATGATCTTCGCAGTTATGAATGCAATTTTTGCAATTGTGTAAAGAAGCCCGAAAAATTCGGGACTTCAACGGGGTTTGAACCCGTGACCTCGCGATTCCGGTGCGACGCTCTAACCAACTGAGCTATGAAGCCACTGACGTTGGGAGATGGTCATTTGTGGGTTCCAATGTTCCCGTGAGGAATGAATGAATGATGAAATGATATATGAAATGGATCATATATGTACTGCGGATATGAAATCAAGTGAAGCTATGATCCTCGCAGTTATGAACGCAGTTGGTTAGAGCGTTTTACTATTGCCATAAAAACTATCCAGTTAAGCTCGCATATTATAAAACATGATGAATTCATAAAGGCGACCTTTTCCAGCGAACAATGTTTTAAAACAAAAAACATATTTGCTATTAGAGGCAAAAACCCCTTCCTATTTCATTACGTGCGTGAAGAGAAAAAACTCAATCGTGTCAAATATGCGCAATATTACAACAAACAAAATTTCAGGATCAAACCGTTTCCATGAAGAACCCTTTCCTTGAATAATGAAGCACAAAATAAACGACAAGCTTTCTTTCAAATAATTCTTGGCTGTCACATTTCCAAATATTTTTTTACTGAAGACTGTGTAGAGTTGATCATAGATCCACTTCAAGGTGTTCCATTCGTTCTCTGTCTTTGTTGAACCCATAAGTTACCAGAGAATTTTCCATTTGGTTTCAGTGTTCTGCATAACAGCACACTTGGTAAAATATTACAAATACAGCTCAATTTGATTTCGGCTCGACGGGCGATAGATTGCTGTCGAAGTCCATTACTCGTCGCTTTTACGATTCCAGGTATTTGTTTTCACCGCCTGCCTAGTTTATCCACCTGACTTTCCATTATTGAGCTCCATAACGGTATATTTTGTTTAAGGATCCACTAAAACGCCATTCGCGTTACATGACTTTCGACGCCATTGCAGGCTAAGGTTATGATTCTACTGTGTCCACCAGAGAAATCTACGGATTTCCACTACCCTCTCGATCCTAAGAAAATACGCGCAGAAGGCTCTATGCACAAAGACACCACTCACCAGGGGAGTGACAGGCAAGACTTTTACCGACACGGAAAATAAAACGGAGAAATCTACCCATTTCCCGACTGGGATTGCCATACGGCAACCCAGTAAAAACCCCGTTGAAGACAGTTAACTTTCAATTGTTTTGCTGGGTACTGCTATTTCAATACTCTAAAAAATTCGACTTTCCGGGAGGTTGCCTCGTTAGTCTAGTGGATATCGGAAACTGCAAGGTGAAGCCATCGATCTGGGTTCAACTCTTTGCCTCGCCTTTTGTGAATCTTCTCAGCTTGTTTTAAATCTTTGTTTCGTTGAAGTGGATTTGAAGTCGAAAGTAGACTGTACGTCGTATAAGTTGAATAAAAAGGGAAATGTCAGTTTGAGGGATGGGAAGAAGTGATGACCTGTAAAATATTGTATAAAAACAAAGAATAAAAGGAATGCCACATCAATTTGAAGGGAAATGGACTTAAGGAGGCCCAAACCAGTTTTAGCACTTTCAACAAACTGTGCTGATTGGAAGGATTAAACCTACATTTTTTTTACTTAATTGTTGAAGTTATGATGCCATATGAAACACCAAAAGATGCTTTAAAAGATGCACTCGTTAATGTGACGTAACGGGTTACCATGGCAACAAAAGGGCCATCTAAAACACCCTATATTTTGTCGTTAAACACATATATCTCAAAAACGAACTTAGTGACCCCCATTTTTTATTGCTAGAGCATGATTAATTACCTTTACAATTGAGAATTTTTAAGGTGGCTCTGAATCCAATCCAGGAAATTTTTTTTAATCTTTGGAGAGAGTGTCGTCTTAGTCTGCTAATCACTTTTCAGCAATAAAAAATGGGGTTCTTTGAGTTCGTTTTTGAGGTACAAGCGCTTAAACACAAATATAGGGTGTTTTTAGATTATTCTTTTGTTGCCATGGTAACCTATTAAATAAGCATTACGTAACATTAATGAGTGCGTCTTGTTAAACACTTATTGGCGTTTCATAAAGTACCATAACATTGCTTTTAAATGAAACAGTGTTGTAGAGTTAATCTTTCTAATATCACATTCCCTCCAAATGCCACCTTAACTTCCTTCAAAACAAAAAAAAAAAAAACAAAATAAAAATAGAGTGATAAAACTCAAACAAATAAAATGACAATCATTGTCTGAAAATTGCTGAAGAAGAATGCGCCTTCAATACATGAATCACGTCTAAGAAACCGAGCGATATCTTTTTCACGTGAAATCAAACCGGAACCCAACGGTGCAAAAATCCATAGCCGGAGAGTTATTTGGTAGAGGTAAAAATACCACTCTTTAAGAGGAATGTTCTTCATTACTCTGACAGACTTGGTGAGAGTTCCCACGGAGTGACATCGATAACGTGCGGGAGCTATATTCCATTTAAATCAAATTAAAAGAGGAATCATCCGAAAGAACACTTTGATCATCTTGGAAATGTTCCAGTTATAAAAAATTTCCTTTCAGTAACCTTGTGCACCTACAAAGTTGGACCAAGCAGCAATCAGGGTGGCCACGCAAGCTCTCGAATCGGTGTATCGTCTTGAAAAATCTATCAGACCTTTTGCCATTAACATTTTCTAAGTGAGCTGCCTTTATTTCATGTACGCGAATACACAACTTGAGCTTGTCTCGATTGACCTTAATATGCAAGGGTCCAAACATGCGGGTGCCGACGTTGAAGGGGACAGAGCCTTCTCTATTAGGGGGTCCAGCTGTTTTTTTGCGAACTTTTCTGGACATGGCATTAAATCCGTGAGCTCCAAACCTTCAATTCTCAGCGTCACGCAGGGTTTTAATCATATCCTGCACGTACTGTTGTGTAGGTGTTTTTTGCCATTCACACCCTTCCTGGAACGTGAAATGTACTTCGTAAATAAGGTATAAATAGGTTCCTTTTAACCATTTTGTTCAAACTCCCTGATGAAGTCTACGTAATCAGACGAGACCGGTTGTAGAGTTACATTTTGTTCAAACTCCCTGATGAAGTCTATGTAATCAGACGAGACCGGTTGAAGAAATAAAAGCAATTTGGCAAGATCTGTTGCTGTGTGCTGCTCACTAGTATTTATTTTGAAAAAAAAATGTTTAAAATAACCACCCCTACTCGCTGTGTAACTTGACCTTAGACCAGAAGTATCTTCAGATCAAATACGGTCTCGAAACCCTAACTGCGATTCATTGAAATCTAATTTAATTTTGCCTTTCTCTGCCTGTTTTTGTTTGTACTCTTTTGCTCGCATGTTCATTTACGGTTTTAAATATTTAATTTTTGTGTCTCTTCCAAGCGCCGAATTTTGACTAAAGTCCGTGACACACCCCCTTGGAGCTTAGTTTAAGCTTATCTCTAACCATATATACAGCACATGCACTTATTTATTTATTTTTTCTTTTTCTTCGATTTGTCCCCTCTTTTTCACCGTATTCGCTTTTATTCATCATCATCATCATCGTCGTCGTCATCGTCATCGTCGACATCATCATGATCATGATCATCATCATCGTCGTCGTCGTCATCATCATCATCATCATCGTCGTCGTCATCGTCATCGTCGACATCATCATGATCATCATCATCATCATCGTCGTCGTCGTCATCATCATCATCATCATCATCATCATCGTCGTCGTCGTCGTCATCATCATTATCATCATAGTTTCCTTCATCTTTCTCCTGTACCTTTTGTTCTTCTGTTTTTTTTTTTGGTTTTTTTTTTCATAAAAGAGAACAAAATACCGTACATTATTATTTTCATCTCCATTAACTGTTAAAAGGTCTAATTTAAACACCACCATCCAGATAGGGCCCAAATGGAGTTTGGATCATGTTAAATAGTTGCTTACTAACATTGATGATAACCCTAAAAGTGACAAACAATAAATTTCACCTGTTAGTATCAGCCTTTATAAATAATGATTGACAAACAGGATCACATTAGGTCTCCCAGTAATTCTACAGGAACGTATAGGGGCAACGGATGAGAATTTAGATTATCTATATTTATTTACTTATTTATTTCTTTAATTATTTATTTCCAAATTTAAAAACTGTACAGGTTCTAAAGAATGGGGCATACCGTATGTCCCAAACGAGGTTTAAACAACTAACCCAACCCCCTAAAATAACAAGAAACCCTACAAATCTTATTACAAATTATGATATAGATTATACTTAAACTACATACAAAGGACTGACATTTTAGCTCATACATGTGGAAAAAATCTTTACAATTAAATATATTTTTAAAAATCTTCGATTTTTTTTTTCTATAATAACAGTGCAATGACCTAAGCAAGTAATGAGAGAAATACATGGAAGATATTATGCATCATCAACTGGGAACTCGGAAAAATTCCGAGTCCCAGATGGGATTTGAACCCCCGCCGCTCCGAAACCTGGTACGGATGCCCTAGCCACTGAGCTACTGAAGACTCTGTGGTGCGAAATTCCCAGTTGATGATCCATGATATCTTTCATGTACTTCCCTTATTAATCGCTTTGGTGGTCGGTTGGTTGCATCTCTGATATGCCTTAATGTGAATGTGTGATGCAGTTAATGCTTAAAATTACACTATTTGGCTGCGTGATGCAGTCGTAGTCTATACCCACATTTCACCCTTGCTCACCACAGAGTGTCCAGTAGCTCAGTGGTTAGAGTATCCGTAGTAGATCACGGAGGGTCGTGGGTTCAAATCCCATCAAGTATCTGGAGCTCGGAATTTTTCGAGTTCCCAGTTGATGATGCATAATATCTTTCATGCTTTCACGAACTTTGAAATCGTAACCTTAAATAATTAAAGTAAAGTATGCAAGATAAACCTGACTTGAGCAGTTTCTTCCGTTTCCAACAAACCCAGCCTTACAAGAGCGTCAGAGTTGCAGGTGTGATTTCTAATCAAATACTCCTCAATATCTGAGAACAGAGTCAATACACCATCAAACGTTCGACCCCTATATATTGCGTTTTCAATTAGCAAAGTCCGTAGATGTCCGTGTTCTCACCGGTACAATTGTATTCATCATCACCGAAGTATCCTGGTTTAAATTTACATGAGCAAGTATACTATCCTTTGGTATTGTTGCACACTGCATCTTTACAGCAATTGTGCATTCGTGGAACGCATTCGTCGATATCTATGGTTAGAGTAGATAAATAATCATATAAAGGTACGCCATAAAGTGTCAGAGGAATAAAAAGCCAAGTAGATTTAAAGAAAGATTACAAATATATCAAAGCCGGAGTTTTTTAACCATGTCATTCTATAGTTACCATCAGGTAATATATTTTTTTAGTTAGAAACAGAGGTTGTAGCAGTGGCAGCAATAGTTAGACAATATGAGGATAGAAAGAAGAATTAACGGATACCTTGTTGACAATGGGCAAACTTCCAACCTGGAGGATAAACGCAGCGATATCCTTTGTCTGTATATCCAGATTAGCAAACAGATCCGTTGGCACAGTGATCTTCCTTATCGCAGGTACTCTTTTAACAAAGACGAAAACAACGCTGACTGTCTAAAAGCATATAGCAGTTCTTAAATTGCTAAAAATAAAGAGATATGGGACAGGGTTGACTCAAAGGTATAATACGTATGGAGGCTCCAGGTAATGGGCTCCTCTTGTTATCCAAAACGTTATCGGTCATTGCAAGCGATGAAATAGTAATCTCTAACAAAAAGATCAAACTGGCAAGGTGTCCTCCTTTCTTCAGAAACGAATACCTTTTTGTGGGTAGTACCCAAGTTAATTCGTCCCATCACATTGCAAGTATCCAGATATGTTTACTTGCGCGGTGAAAGACACTGATTGTAAGTTAACATCGTTCGCTTTGGTACTCTATGTGCATGTGCATGGTTTTTCAATGTTTGTGGGTTTACGTTCTGTAAATTCTAGCGTCTTTCTCTAGTTCATACAAAAGCCTCTCAAAAATGCCCAGGAACATGAACATGGACGAGTACACGATCACGTACACTAACGCAAACTAGAGCACAGAAACCTAGGACAAACATAAACGGAACAATGCATAACGCGAACACAAACAACGAAGAATTAAGGCTGGTTTCCATATAATCGCCCGGATCGCCCCGATCGAACGAAACAGTGTATAGGCGTTCTTTACGATTCGTACGATTTGCTGTGTCCAAATTTCACTCGATCGTTCCGATCGCCTGGATAGAGCAGAGTTCTATCCGGGTGATCGTAATCCCCGCAGTCGACTCTTTCCGCTATTGTTTCCGTAAAACCGCCCAGATCGCCTGCGATTCGGGTGATTATATGGAAACAAGGCTTAAGAATTGAAACGCGAAGAGGAACACGTTAGCATCAAGTTGTGAG
>NC_090873.1:37410802-37413302 GCF_036669935.1 Montipora foliosa | reverse complement strand
GTCAATACATAGCAGCCCAAGGGTTGAATTGCGTATTTACGAACTAGTTAATTATATACTATAAAATAATTTTAAAACTATAAATAAATATTAAATTACTAGTATTTTGTTTTAAAAATTTCTACTAACTGTACTTTATACTCGAGGTCATCATAAAAGTGTTCTTAAAACGGTTCGTCTTAAACTTGGGAATCTTCAAGGAACGATTGTGTCACTGGTACTAAGTTACTTAGCTCAAGTTGTTATCGTTGTCATTGATAATGCTGAATGTCTATCTGCAAATGGCTTCACAATAAGAATCGACTGTAGGGATATTTGCATACTCAGAGGCATCACTGTACAACATTCCTGGATATATAATTGACAATGCCCTTTTCTGTACCTGTTCTATTTCGTACTTGAGATACAAGGGCAGAGCTTGACAACATACTGGTAGGGCATACGTCAAGACAGATCTTATACAAGTGCAATAAAACAATAACAAGTCAGAATTAGGTAACTTTGCTCTTTTGAGCTGCACCAAAAAATACAAACGCCGAGCTGCTTCCGTCACAATCTCATTAACATGGCTGTTCCATCTTAGATCACTTGTTATTGTAACCCCAAGGAGTTTAGCGGACTAGAAGCATTCGGGTGCCTTACCGTTTACAATTATGGGGTCAAATGTTGCCTCTCTTTTTTTTCTTTTAAATTAACTTTATTTAACTTCTTTTGCCTATTTACAAAAGATATAAATATAATAAACTAAACAGCAATCCCTACTAAAGGGTAAATGTAATTTAAAGAAAAGCTGAACTTAAGCAATTGGCAAGAAGTTTGGATAATCTTTCCTTTTTTTCCCACAATCGTTTTTTACAAAAGGTTATTTTAAGTAGAAAAGTAAGAATAGTAGAGATTAAAGTTAAACTGTTTGACTAAGTAAATAAACTACTGTTAAATAATTGTGGACTCAATTACAATCCAAAATTTATTCCGTCGAGCATTTTCCATTCTTCCTTGAACAAATTTGAATTGTTTAATTTAAGAGAGATATATTTTTCGATTTGATATTTATTGATCAAAATTCTTTTGAAGTGGCTCAAACATGGTTTTGTTTCTTTTCTACGGCATGTCCACAAATACGATTTTCCTAAAATAAAAATTTGGTGTTATCAACGGAGTTGATAATGTAAATTGGCCAACGTACGTTTCGAGCGTTAGCCATTTGTCAGAGCGAATCCAAGGATTCGCTCTGACCCCTTCGTCAGAGCATACATGGCGGGGTTGACGTGCGTATGGACGGACGGTCTCAATAACATCATACCTTAAACCAAATTTTTCTCGCATCGATAGGTTACCAATATTTTCTTAAATGCTCCGCTCGTGCCCCTTCAGCGCGCGGAGATCCGGTAATGCACAAGCAAATCGATAGAGAAATGTTTCTTCGTTTGCAAGCAGAAATCTTTAATTCGTGTACCATTAAGTTCTTTTATAGTGAGTTTATTAAACGATCTCGATTTGGATTGAACAAGAGAATTCACAGTACCGGCTTTAATTCCTCGTAGTCTGTAGCGTAGTCCGAAATGAGTAACTTACGTATACTGTAGCTAGACGCGCGTACGACTAACAGCAGCAAAGTCAAATAACAGTATTTTTGCTATTTTCAATAAAAACTACTCAGAAGCTTTAAAGGAAGGCTAGTACATATAAGATCTAGAGAATTCGTTGCATCTGGATGAGTTTTTCAGAGCTGAGTAACCTTTGTTCATAACTAACCGGAGTTTGGAAATTTCTCCAAATGTACTTAAAACATCTTCACCTGACCTACTAATTTTGACTTTTGACTCAAGATAACGGGAAAATGTTTAGCCTAATTATCTCAGAATTCAGTTATCGCATTGTTTTATTTTTTTGATACTGAAAATGAATCAATCAAAAACTTTATTATAGTGTCAAATTGTTCTAGCTTGCTGCAGGTGAAACAGCTTACTAATTGGGGGTACCTAACTACCCCATCTCAAAAAAAATAATCACATAATAATGACTTCATTAAAACCGATAAATAATAAACTGATAATAATATTCATGAAAAAACTTACTCGATTCTGTTTGGCTGAGAGCAGAGCAGTTCAAGTGTAACAGTACAAAGAGTGACACCAGGGCAAAGAGTGTATTACCAGTGCCAATTATACATCGCCGGAAAGTCTGGATGATGATTGGCTTTTAACGATAGGGTATGGTCAGAACCAATCAAATCTTTTGTTTTCAAATCAAGCACGCTTCCTGGATGGCGCAATTTATAGCGCATTTTTTCCCTAATTGCGTGATATGCGTGCGTTTCGCCTAGTTAAGGATATCGAATTTTTTCATGTACACTATAAAATGTATTTACATTCGGCGGAGCTGAACTGTAAGTGATAGCGACAAAGAATGTAAATATTTTCCTGTTGGCATGAAATGCACGGGTGCCGCTATGGCATTGAATTAGTCTATTGTTATTTAGATATATAAGGTTTGGCAG
>NC_090873.1:37375802-37390802 GCF_036669935.1 Montipora foliosa | reverse complement strand
TTTGTTTTCGTCGTGTCTTTCCTTGAATTGCAGCGTGCATGTAATTTGCGGTAAAATCTGATTGGCTGACATTTATAGCATGACACATGATAGCATCACTCCTGACAGCTGGCGGCAGACGACTCGTTGAGAAATTGTAAGTTCTGCGTCTGTCAAGTTTTACCGTATTAACCTGCGATCAACCGAACTCTTCTTGAGACAGGGCGCTTAGCTTACAGACAAACAATCAATCCTGCAATATGTCAAACACATCAGAAATCTCGGAAGGGTGAGTAAATAAACCTCGAAATGCTTGTGTCTTGCTTAGCTTACGTTATATTTATGATCATGTCATCATGAATTTGAATGGCAAACAACACCTAGTATGCAAATTATGCTTTCCATCTATTTAAACTCAGCACTTGTATTTATTTATCACTTGATAAATGTGGAGTTACGATGACTTCGAAACGTCGTGAAAATAAAAATCTAGTCAGTTTCATTTGTTTTTCTTTCAAATTAGATTTGCACGAGATGCACGAGATGCACGAGTGATTGGCATGGAAACGCCTTTACGCTTAAGTGACTGAAAATTGTATTTGACGGCAAAAATCCGCTAGTGAACTATAATATTACTCAATTCAAGCACACTGTAATTGATAGTCGTTTATGCAAGTGACTCAATTTTCTATCACGATTTCAAAACTGAGCTTAATGCGATATTAAATATTTTCAGTTTTCTATCAAAAGTGATTCACACCATAAGTTAATATTTTAGGTACAAGAAATTAAATATACTACACTGCAATTCGAAAGGTATCGAGAATTATTCTTGTATATAGTAAACGTCATAGAAAGTGCGGCGTGCGGAGTTTTATTCACGAGTTGTTTGTGTCAAAAACCCGAACGAGCGAGGAAAGAGCGAGGGAGGGTTTTTGACACAAACAACGACAACCTCGTTCCCAGGGTCTTCTCGGCTTTCAATATGGCGGCGGGTCTTGAGAAGACCCTGGCACACAGCAGATCACGTGATCAAGATTGGGCAAATATGCAAATTTTTTCAAAATGGCGGCAAGGAATAAGGTGAGAGAAATCTGGGTACGACAACTGCCAACGAAACAAAATGGAGTACGAAAGGGGAACCCAAGGCTGTAAAATTTGATGTAAGAAACCAAAAATACGGATGGATTAATGCACGAGCAACGAGAATGCGGTAGATGAGAGAGAGATCTTGCTTTTCTTTTCATTTCATGTAATTTTAAACCAATGCAATTTTATAGACGGCTATTATTTCTCGGGGCTGTGATTTTTAAGAGCTTCTGCCTGAGAGACCGGGGCAGACTTGGAAATGAAGGTCGGCCGATTTCGCTTAAAATTGGTACACAAAGTACTTATGTCGACTTATGTAATATGCCAAAGTTTCAGCTTCAACAACTTTTTTTTAGCCGAGTTCTGGATATCAGCCTCTCAGGGGTCCCCAGCGGCTGATTTTCAGTGCAATTTTGGCAGCTCTTAAATCTCTCTTTTACCCACATGAAATTAATTTCAGGCAAAATCAAAACCATCTTTGTAAAGCCCTATTCTTAGGCTGTTATGGTTAAGAACATTAGCTCATGGAAATGTTTCGCTAGCCTGTGGCTGTTATCACAACTTGGTCATATTTGAAGCATATGGGAAGCAACCGGAAATGGCCTGTTTTTCAGACCAAATATTTTTCATGCCCATGTTTTATATCTTGAGGTCTTAGTATCCCTGAAAAGTTCAGCCCTTAGT
Source organism: Montipora foliosa (assembly GCF_036669935.1). Lineage (NCBI taxonomy): Eukaryota > Metazoa > Cnidaria > Anthozoa > Scleractinia > Acroporidae > Montipora > Montipora foliosa. Next base: position 37,389,050 of record NC_090873.1, on the reverse strand, counting down.
TTAGTAATATCAAGAAAAAAATACTAAGGTTGAGGCTTTTTACTAAGAAAAAAACTTACGAGAAGATGGCTAACCAGGCCACTTCCGGTTAAAGTTTCAACAATTTGAAAGCGTGTCTGCAAAAATCAGCCACTTAATTTCGATTATCTTTTTTCCTTCCAAGTTATGGTTAAAAGAGACTCTGAAGTTAATTGTCACCGAAAAGACTTGCCGTTAATAATAAATTTTTATGTGATTGTTTTAGGACCGATCAGATAGTGGTCCGACAGCGGTTATAAATTTCTTGGAAGAAGTCTTGAAAACTACGGACAATAGAGCCGCTACGAAAACTCTGTAATTACCTAACAACACATCTCTTGCCGGTAAATCACAATGCAAAATTGCAATTTTTTTCGTCCAAACTGCAATGTTAAGTTTATCTCCTTTGTTCAATTCGTTCAACGTATCACGTAATCTCTTACCCAGATCTCCCACGGTCATACCTAAGGGAGATCTGGTAAAGTTCGATTTCGAGCATGCTCAATGCCAGCGAGGCCCGACATACGGGCTTTTCTATCAGTGTGCATGTTGGTACTCTCTGTTGTGATTTTGGGTGATTTTGCGCAATAAACATGGATTTAAACTTAAGCTGAAACAGAAAGAAGCGCTGCAGGCGATTGTTTTTGAACGGTCGAGATTATTTAATTGTTGGAGCAACTGCAGAATCAATGAAACGAGCGCTTAGACGTAATCAATAAACGAGTGCTATTTTCTTCACACGATCTCGTGCAAAGTGTAGTTAGCCAAACCGTAAATTAAAAGCTAAAATGTCAAAGACGGTTTAGGCCTAATCACCGAAACGAACGCTTAGTATACAAGTGCTATTTTCTTCACACAATCTCGTGAAAAGTGTAGTAAACCAAACCGTAAATTGAAAGCGTAAATGTTAAAGAGTGCTTAGACCTAATCACTGCAACGAGCACTATTTTCTTGACACAATCTCGTGAAAAATGTAGTTAATCTAACCGTAAAATTCACAATTGATCACTGCTTAATTCGCGAGTCACGCTTTAAGAACGAGAAATACTGTTTTGAATAAATTCCATACTTCAACTTGAATTTATTAGTTTCTGCGTACCGCGTAGCCAGCTACGCAGAACTTTATCCGAGTGGCAGGGTACGTGGGGCTTTTGTCGGTACCATTTACACAAACGTCGCAAATTTTTAAAATGATTTTCCTCAACTGTAAAGCTTTTCCGGCGTCGAAAAAAACAAAACTTTCCTCCGCACAACTGGCATTTATTCAAAACAGCACATGCACTGACGTGTCCCACGAAATAAGCAAATCAGAGCGTAAATTGCATTGCTGCAACCTTTTTTTTAGTAGCCAATGAAAAAGGGTGTATTGTCGAACTTTGCCAGATCTCACATTTCCAGTGACAGAGTGAGATCTGGGTACGAGATTACGTATCACGTCTGTGGCCCATAGTAATGAAGCGCTAATTAAATCAGGATATAAGCAAGCTTTGTAGTTCCATTCAGTAATACTATAACTCACCTGTTTGGGCTTTAATATTTTCTGAAGAAAGAAGAACTTATCGGTCTCTTTAAATGCAACCACAACATCTGTCGTGACACTACTTGAGAATCGTTTTGAACCTTTAAGAAACTTCGAATATAGTTAAAGCGAATCGTCTAACACAAATTGCAATTGCAATCACTCTTCCAGTCTATTTGCAAAGTGTCTGGATAAATTCACTTACAAAAAACGCTTACCTGGCTTCACTTTTACAGACATGCTCCTTTCCTATTATTCCTTAAAAGTGAGGTAACATTAGAAACTTTAGCCCCAGCGATAAATTGGTCGCAAGTGCGTCGTTGCGAGTTAGATGTACACAGGTCAAGAGAAAATGAAGGGACAGAAAGGGAGGCTCCCGGTCCAGCCCTTGGGATATGTCATGTCCACGAAAGTTTTTTTTAGACGAGCGGAAGTCTTTGTTCTAGCGGAAGTCTGTCTTCCGAGACATCGGCATGCAGGCCAACCTCGGTCAGATGTTTGAAAGAAAATAGATATTAATCAGCCTTCCACTTGCGCCGCCATTTTCTCTTTTCACTAAGAACCTGTTTGCGAGAAAAGACTGCATGCGGACGTCTCGGAAGACAGACTTCCGCTAGAGCAAAGATTTCCGCTCGTCTAAAAATAACTTTCGTGGACATGAAATATCCCGGTCAACGCCCTGAGCCTCCCTCTCTGTCCCCTCATTTTCTCTTGACAGGTCGATTAATACCGTACGTGACAAGGTCATTGTAGTTGCTGGCTATGACTGACTTGGAATTCAGTTGTTTTCTCGTGCAGATTCGTCTCCTTGATATTGCAGAGAATGATTATGATAGAACTTGTATGAGAACCTCAATGGCATGATTTGTTTACTAAATATTTATTCATACCCAGTGCCCCAGTGTAAATGGCTCACGTATGTTGTAAATGATTGATAAGGACGTCCAACACGGTCCGGTTTCGCCGCCAATCCGCTAAATTGCTAGAAGATTACTCACGGGCACTCTTTCCCTTTCTCTATCAGTATTTTCCTTTTGTTGCTTTCTCAAATAGCACAGATCCATGGTGGCATCCATACTGCATATATATCCAAAGATAGGACAGGGGTGGAGTGAGTTATCCTTCCGGCAAAGACTACTGTTTTGGCAACTTGGGAAATAAACTATTTCAGCTTTCTTGGAGCCCTTGTTAAGGACTTGGGTTTTTTTTATGGCACCTGTAGCTGTAGATCACATGAAAAAGTAAGTCTTTATGGACTTACACTGAATTGCTGACCCTTAACTCTGGTTTCGGTAATAGGAAGCAACCTAGGCGGTAATCGCCCTGGAGGGCCATTATGCATGCTGTAGGTGATAAGGTAAGTCGTCACAAGGCCTAGTGCCCGCTCGTACCTGCTGGAGCTTAAATTGGTTACTGCTCTTCTTTCCTGGACAGGATAATAATCACCGGTGCCCATTTATACATCTGGGTGGAGAGAGGCACTGTTAAAGAAAATTGCCTTCCCAAGACGACATGTCAACGCCCTAGTAACCAGGATCGCCCGATCCAGAGTCTAGCCCGCTAACGAGCTATGCCAGTTCCTTTTTGTGTAGAATCCAAATGTAATGTGGACTTTAATCTGTCCTAAATCAACAAAATGCATCGGGGAAAAAATAAATGGCCAGCACTTTCAAAAGAAAGTGGACACCTTGCCGGCTGCTTTGTTTATTTGCCAGAAGGGAAACTATCTGCGATCTATTAATAGATCATAGATAGTTAAGGGTCAGCAACTCAGTGTGAGTCCATAAAGACTTACTTTTTTATGTGATCTACAGCTACGGGTGCCATAAAAAAAAACTCAAGTCCTTAAGGGCTCCAAGAAAGCTGAAATGTTTTATTTCCCAAGTTGCCAAAACAGTAGTCTTTGCCGGAAGGATAACTCACTCCATCCCTGTCCTATCTTTGGATATATATGCAGTATGGATGCCACCATGGACCTGTGCTGTTTGAGAAAGCAACAAAAGGAAAATACTGATAGAGAAAGGAAAAGAGTGCCCGTGAGTAATCTTCTAGCAATTTAGCGGATTGGCGGCCAAAAAAGGACCGTGTTGGACGTCCTTATCAATCATTTACAACATACGTGAGCCATTTACACTGGGGCACTGGGTATGAATAAACATTCAGTAAACAAATCATGCCATTGAGGTTCTCATACAAGTTCTATCATAATCATTCTCTGCAATATCAAGGAGACGAATCTGCACGAGAAAACAACTGAATTCCAAGTCAGTCATAGCCAGCAAACTACAATGACCTCGTCACTTACGGTATTAATCGACCTGTGTATATCTAACTCGCAACGACGCAATTGCGACCAATTTATCGCTGGGGCTAAAGTTTCTAATGTTACCTCACTTTTAAGGGATTATAGGAAAGGGGCGTGTCTGTAAAGGTGAAGCCAGGTAAGCGTTTTTTGTAAGTGAATTTATTCAGACACTTTGCAAATAGACTGGAAGAGTGATTGCAATTGCAATTTGTGTTAGACGATTTGCTTTAATTATATTCGAAATTTCTTAAAGATTCAAAACGATTCTCAAGTAGTGTCACGACAGATGTTGTGGTTGCATTTAAAGAGACCGATAAGTTTTTTTTTCTTCAGAAAATATTAAAGCCCAAACAGGTGGGCTTGCTTATATCCTGATTTGATTAGCGCTTCATTACTACGGGCCACAGACGTGATACGTTGAACGAATTGAACAAAGGAGATAAACTTAACATTGCAGTTTGGACGAAAAAAATTGCAATTTTGCATTGTGATTTACCGGCAAGAGATGTGTTGTTAGGTAATTACAGAGTTTTCGCAGCGGCTCTATTGTCCGTAGTTTTCAAGACTTCTTCCAAGAAATTTATAACCGCTGTCGGACCACTATCTGATCGGTCCTAAAACAATCACATAAAAATTTATTATTAACGGCAAGTCTTTTCGGTGACAATTAACTTCAGAGTCTCTTTTAACCGTAACTTGGAAAGAAAAAAGATAATCGAAATTAAATGGCTGATTTTTGCAGACACGCTTTCAAATTGTTGAAACTTTAATCGGAAGTGGCCTGGTTAGCCATCTTCTCGTAAGTTTTTTTCTTAGTAAAAAGCCTCAACCTTAGTATTTTTTTCTTGATATTACTAACCTAAGGGCTGAACTTTTCAGGGATACTAAGACCTCAAGATATAAAACATGGGCATGGAAAATATTTGGTCTGAAAAACAGGCCATTTCCGGTTGCTTCCCATATGCTTCAAATATGACCAAGTTGTGATAACAGCCACAGGCTAGCGAAACATTTCCATGAGCTAATGTTCTCACCCATAAAAGCCTAAGGATAGGGCTTTACAAAGATGGTTTTGTTTTTGCCTGAAATTAATTTCATGTTGCTAAAAGAGAGATTTAAGAGTGGCCAAAATTGCACTGAAAATCAGCCTCTGGGGACCCCTGAGGGGCTGATATCCAGAACTCGGCTAAAAAAAAGTCGTTGAAGCTGAAACTTTGGCATATTACATAACTCGACATAAGTACTTTGTGTACCAATTTTAAGCGAAATCAGCCGACCTTCATTTCCAAGTCTGCCCCGGTCTCTCAGGCAGAAGCTCTTAAACAGTTTGGAAACAGCCATTGCATACAATTTCACAGACATTTGATTACCGTAAAATTCAGTGAGCTAGGGTTTAATGAAAGCCCTGGCTCTAGCTATTTAGTCACGGAGGTGTGTTCGCTGTCTTCCGTAATGTATAGTTTATATTGCAATCAATTAAACCTAATTATCATTTAAAATTTTTCATACACTTGAATGATTGTCTTTTTCTCATCGGTGGATATAAGCCTTCTGACAACGACTTTCCCCAGTATACATTGACCCAAAGCTATTTTCCTAAAAGGAAGTATTATTATACCACATATCTGTGGTACTTCATTATCACAGTGAAACCATTAGATTGTCGTATTGTGGTTTTATCTCTCATCTCATCGATTGACTGCAAGTATTGTCATGTCAGTGTGAAATCAGTATTTTAATTGTCTTCTGATTGCCAACAGGGAACCACAGCATGTTTAGTGCCCACATTCTTACAACTTGTTATTGTAAATATATTTTGTGGTAAAGTTGACATAATCAAGCCAATGTACATTGTTGAACATGCTATTCCATAGGATTAGCAATCTGCTTCTTGCACTTTTCAAGCTATGAAAAGAACTTTTCCATGTCTTGTCCTACCAGTGAAGACAATGTGATGTCTTGGAATGCTGCTCATGGAATCTGTTGAACCTAATTAAAAAAGGGCACAATTTGTGCAAGTCCTAAACATAAGCATCTCATGATCTTTAGCAGTTCTTTTCGAATGAGCCCACGGTTAGGGGTGGATCTTTGCTGTTTTATCAAACTGGCTTTTAATCTGCTGTTTTGGAGGCAGTGACAATGGCACGGTTTGTTTTATTTGCCTCCATTCCTTAAACTACATTTTTGTTTCGTTTCATTTACTCAGAAACGAATTGTATCTATTTAGACTTCAGGGTGAACTATTTACACTTCAGGGTGAACTATTTACACAATGAAGTAGAGTGGCCGTTCAAAACAGAGTTTGTAATTGAACATCTAAACATCTATGAGATGTAAAAACAAACTTGTGAACATGTGAACCTGAAGTATAGCAAATCATAATGCTGACAAGCATGAAAGTGAACGAAATGGGTCATAAATTTGAAGTTTTCACTATCTGAATGATTTTCGGTTATATTAAAGGGATATATTGTTGAAAAACCCAAAGCTATCTCTTTTCATGGTAATAAGTAATGTAAACAATCTTCCCACTGGTGAGTTGTAGTAATAAATTGGGTTTTCCAGGAACCAGTTATTTTAAAGCTAGTACTGGTAACTTCCTAGGTTCACATGTACCACAAGTAATGGAAGATTCACAGAAAATGGAATTTGAAATTTTATGCTGTGGCATTTGAAGGAATAGTAGGTATTTGTAGACAAGTATCATTATGTTCTTCTCTTTTAATGGTTAATATTCCTTGACAGGCTTCTAACCGTTCAGAGAGTTTGCGTCCACATTTTTGTCCTTTGTTGAGAGTTTCAATAGACAAAGCGAAATATATATGACCGACCAAGTGACCCACACTACAGTATTTTATCTTTTCTCCTGCCCTTACCATTCCAGAAACAAAACACCGTTTCTTTTTGTGAAATAGTTTCTTGTTGCTGGTGAAGTTGCAAATTTCCTGTGCTTTGTCACCTTCAATTTTATTTCCCAATCCCCCTGTCCAATCCGCAATCTTCCCCCAAATCACTCGATGTACCACATCTTCAAAAAGTAATTAAAATGCCACAATTTGAGCAATGCTAGAGAATATTTTCAAAGCATGTTTTGAAAATGAATAATTCAATTTAAATTATTGGAGTACAAGAAAACTCACAGGAGTGTGATGATAAAAAAGTAATGTGTACAAAATTAAAGAATACTGTTTAATATACATATTTATATTTTTAAATCAGAAGAAGCAAAAATTGAAGTTGTTAGCGAATTGACAGGTCAATAAGACTTTAATGATAAGCCTGACAATTATTTTCAAGAATAATAATTATTGTTAAGACTTCACAATCTTAAATAACTCTCTTGGAAAATTACAAGATGACATGCATTTTGTTTGGGGTGAGGAGATTAATATTTTTTATTAATGAAAGTAAGAGGCAATGATGAAAACCGACCGAGCTAGATCTCTCTGTGCACCACTAGCTGAAGAGTGTGGAAGGGATGGGAAAGAATATGGATTACTGCAGCTGCAGGTCTATTAAAATAAAACACAGGTTACATTCCACAGGTGAGTGTACATGTCACCGTGCTGCAGACAAATAAACAACACCAAAAGTGTCTGCTAGCGCTAATCACTCAACAAAAATGTTGATTATTGGAGCAGCGACCTCTAGTCTTGACCTGTGGAATGTGACCTGTATTTAACAGACCCGCCTTCATTGCAGCTGTCACACGAGTCAACAGAGCCACATACAACTGCTAAATCAACCACATCAATAGTCTATGAACCCCATTGAACAATTTTATAATTTGTAACACAATCTGACATGGTGAAAACATTGAACAACAGTAACAATACTCGCATCAGGGAATTACAATTGTGAGACGCCAAAATGAACCAAAACGTAAAGGTACGTACGAAATTAAATGACTTAATTACCGTTACGTCTTTCAAACACCGTTATATCCTTCTATATTAGAGCGATCGCTATGCCAGAGATCGTGAAAAGCCAACGTAGCTTTAATTGGAATCGAGGCCTGATGTAGATCACCGTGCAACGTGAAAAAACGGCGAATTATTTTTGACTGTTATGCTTGTTAATTTGCGGCTGCTTCTTACGGAACAGCTACAATTTTGAAAATGATTTAAACACGACTTCTGTTCTTCTTCTGGCCCTCCTCACTAGCCGCCATCTTTCTTTCGACATTAACCCAATTAGAGTTCATGTGAGAAAAGCACCAATCAGCGATCTTTTTAGTTCACTGTGTGCCAGGGTCTTCTCAAGACCCGCCGCCATATTGAAAGCCGAGAAGACCCTGGGAACGAGGTTGAAACAACGAGTGAATAAAACCCCGTACAAAGCACTTTCTATGTCGTGAACTGTTTAATACACATAAGACGAGAATTTTCATTGAAATAGTTTTCTGAACGCAAATTAGAAACAAAAACTCACTAACAATAGAACCAAATGCTAATTTAATTTAATTCAATCACAAAGTACGATTTGCACGAGATGCACGAGTGATTGGCATGGAAACGCCTTTACGCTATCGTTGATTGGTTATACTTCCACATGTGAAATAGCTGTACGCCATTCTGATTGGCTGTATAAGCCTTTTCCACATGTGAAAATAAAGCGCATAGATTTGTACAAATGAGCTTTATGGAATAAAATTCTCATGTTATGTGTAATAAAATTGTTTACATCACCGTTTTTTTTTTTCTTAACGCACCCTGTGTTAGTTCCACTGAAATGCATGTACGACTTGGCGGACGGTTTTATTTTCAATGCACGCTTTTAAAAAGTAGTATTTGAGCAAAAATATGACAACATTTCAAAAACTTTCAAAGAAAATCAGTATACATAAGCTAAAAAGAGGAACGGAATGGGTTCAGGGATGGCGCAGTGGTGAGAGCACTCGCCTCCCACCAAAGTGGTTAGATTCTCGGACTCGGCGTCACATGTGGGTTGAGTATGTTGGTTCTCTACACTGCATCAAAAGGTTTTCTCCGGATACTCCGGTTTCCCCTCTCCCCACAAACCAACATTTGACTTGATTTGCTTTCATTGTTAATTCCAGTTTACAGTGTCCCAAATTAGTGCTCCAGCGCTAGAACGACACTTAAATAAAGTTCCTTTCCTTACGTTTCCTTTTGTCATTTGTGCGGTATAAAACATATGAATGATTCAAATAGGCCATTTTACAGTTGTTGGCTCAGTAACCTAGCCTCTGAATGGCTGCGAGGCTGCCGGTGACCTTAAATATGTTTCCCGGATATCGATCGTGATGCCATACAATTTCAGGGTTTGTACGCTATCTTGGACTAGCTGGCCGACGGGCACATCCCCTCGATCTGATGTAATTGTGAGTCTGTTATGCCTCGACAGCGGGTTTGTATCGCAATGACGGCATGCTCAAATGAAAGCGGTAAAAAATCTCCATATTTCCACCTGCTTTGCAGTCATATTTTATAAATGCTACAAAGAGAACGGCCCAAGTTATCTATCCGACCTCTTCGAACCCCGAATTACTCCTTACAACCTAAGAAACACTGGCCTTAACGTAACTGAAAATTCCTACAACAGTAAATTCCGTCACAATTCGTATTCATTTGTCATCTCTCGTATCTGGAACAAACTACCACTTTCTGTTAAAACCGCTCCTAACTTACCGTCTTTTAGAAGAAAACTGAAAACTCTTATCTTTACTGGCTGCCAATGTAAAAGCTGTCTATAATCTTTCGTTTCACCTTCGCGTATACGTAGCTTTCGCTTAAATTATGTATTTGTAAATAGTTCAATGAGACAATCTGTGATTTAGTTTTAAGAATTTTTAGACTTTGTTACATATTTTAAGTCAGTCACTTTTATCATGAGCCCCCGGCTCGGGAGACTGGGCGACCACTCCCCGTGTACCTGACGGTAAATAAATTATATCTTATACGTGTTGGTTGCTCGGCTGTTTTCTTCGCTTTCTTTTTTCAAACGTATTTGAAGGTATGTTAATTTACTTGAAGTATCACTAGCAAATATGACTAAAGCGACTTATTAGAACATCAGAAAGCTGTGAAGTTGTATATTTTGTAGGAAACACACTACAATTGGACCCCGCATGGCAATTCGTGTCGGCAACGATGCTGAGTTGTGATTTGTCAACTCGGCTGCTTTTCACAGGAGATTCAAGTTCTCCCTGCGTACTGTCACAAAAGCACCCCACAAGGCCACTGTCCCTGAATATTTCTGGGCAATCAGTACAATAAAAAATATTACTTTACTAGACATCGAACGGACTTTACTAATCCGTGATTACTACCATTTTTAATTAGTGTACATTACCACCAGAAAAGCACAGCGTTTTCTATCAAAGCAGGGTCACCGGCAGCCTCGCTTCCATTCTCAGGCCAGGTAACTTAGCTGCAACTGTAAAATGGTCTATGAATTAATTTCAGTGAAACTGGCACTGCGTGCGTTTGAAACAAAAAAGTGTGTGGACAATATATGCGAGCCATGCAAGCCATAGTTGCAAGTCATGAGAGCCAATATGACGAACCATGCGAGTTAACATGCGAGTCACACAATCAGTGAAAGCTAACCGTTTTAAAACGGGTGCTTAGACTTAAATACTTTATTAGCAGCGATATTTAAAATGGGTTCTTTAAGACAGTAAGAAGGCAAGATGGCTTGGTTTCATATTTGCGTTTTGTTTGTTCCGGGATCATTGACCAAGCTGAGTAAATAAGCCGCTGGTTGCCTGATGAAATGTTTATTTTCGATTTTTCTCGAAATCGTCATTTTAACGGCGAAGATTAACATGCAAGGTATCTTTCCGTTGCACTGCTCATCCCCCCCCCCCTCCCCACCCCCTTCCTGAAGCAGAGTCTCACTTCAGTGCAACGAATCCTTAACTCTGTGATTGTTATGAATGGATTCCTTCCTTTTTCGTGTTTTGCATTTCTGTTGAAGTCCAAAGCCGGATCATAAAACCATAAAATACGCTCTAATTGAACCGTCTTGTTAATGCTGGTCCAGTGCGGCTGCTCCTTTCTTGGGCCTTCTGGTTTCTTACATGGTTAAGCCTCAGATGATGAGTAATCAGAAATGAATTTTCTTAGATTCTCCTAGAAAAAAGTTCCTTAAGATAGTCAAATTTCCCAGTCTAATGCAAGGCAAGACTACTTGGTTCTTGGGCGATCTTGAATGTTCGATTCGATCGGTACATAACGGATATCAAACATTCCTCATTTTTCACCACGTTCCGTATTCACTAAATGCACAAAACGTTTTCGAGAATCCTATGAACATGCATTTACTCACATTCACCGTTAATTAATGAAATTTTTTTCAAGGTGCAAGAAAGTTCTAGACCCATTGCTGTTCGATCTTGGATGTCTTGCCCCAGCAGTAAGTATAAGAATGTGTATTTTACAATCTCTACTGTAACATGACTTTTGGATTTAACCACGGAATGAATCATGAATCAATAACAACAGGTTAGTTTCAATTCACTCCCGAGTTGCACCTTTATCTAAACCACGCTGCGCCTAACATGAATTGTCTAATGGGGATGGGGAGCCGTCTCGTTCCGCAATACTTTTGGTTAGCACCGTAAAATAAAATTAAAATAGATTTTCGGATCTTCTGCGCAGACTCAGAAATTTGAAACATTTGTGGTTGCCAAATGAACCCTTACTATGATTGTTCAGATTTCGGAACTGGCCAAGGTCCTCAGCCTCGTTCCCAGTCGTCCTCACGCGAATCAAACGTTACGTCACCGGACGAGCGGATCGGGAAGCCTGGCCAAAATAGGCAAGTTCCAAAATGGCGGCTGATTGCGACCATCTTCTTCACCTGTGATTATCAGAGGGGTATGGATGGGAAACGTTTTTTGGTTGAATGTCAGAAACTTCGAGACGCTGGACCTGCTCTTTCAGTTCGCGAAGAAGAGATCAAAACGTTTACCGTAGATTTTAATGCGCCATAGCAGTTCGTCCTCTCTTATGAACTTGAAGAATATGCACCTGGTGGTCACTCGAGATGCGGAAGTTGTTTATATCGATCGATTTCGGTGTTATTTTACGGAGACAATTCCAAACACTTGAATTTTCGTGGATTTTCGCGTACGTTAATTGCATTAGCAAACTTGCATTAAATAATTCCTCGTATTATAAAGCTGAATTTGTTTCCCCCAACAGCGGGCGCTCTCATTGGTTACGTCGAGGTCACATGACTTTTAACAATAAAACTGTTTCCCGCCAAAAGTCTCTGAGCGGGCAGTAGTGCAAAATATATGACGTCAGAGGGTAACAGTGCATTTTTACCTGCGAATGTTGACCGAAGGCCGCCGTTGTTGTTGCCATTGCACTTTTTTCTTTTTGTGCTACATAACAAATCACTTAATGACTGGTCCCTCGGGAAACGGTTCATTTTGTTTTCCTCGAATTTCAATGTATCGCTCTGCTGCGGCTCGGGGAAACATTGAGATTCTCGGGAAAGAAAATTAAATGTTTCCCTCGGGACCAGTCATTAAGTGTTTAATATTACCTCCTTGATCGTCTTGATCGTATTGTGACGGAAGAGGACATTTGTGGTATATCCTTAAACAGCAAGAGTAATATGGATGCTAGTCTTGTTGCAGAAATTCTGAAGACCGAGTAGGCCTAGACACCAATATCAAGTTAAATCGCCTAAATATGTTTCCCGGAAATTCCCGATTTTTTCTCTAAATATCTCGATTTTTCTCTAAATACCCTGGTTTTTTTTCGTAATATCCCGAAAATATCTGCCTCCATTTCTATAAATAATGCAGCAATAACCTAACAAAGTATAAGGTATATATGACATGTATTAAATGGAGAATACTGCTGCATGTGCTTGCTGCGGGCCTAGATGGGAGGATTTGTTAATTTTCTTTGAATTTTTGTGTTTGTAAGCAGCATTTAACTTAAAAACTTGCTTTCTTTCTCTCTCGGATCCATGTTTCTGGGGAAAAAACGTGACTTCAATAATGTTTCCCTAAAAAAATCACATTTTGTTTTTTCTAAATATCTCGAGAATTTCTTAAATATCCCAAAATTTTCTTAATATCTCAAAACATATCCGGATATTTGTATCTAGGCCTAACACGACGGAGGTAATGAAAGGTTGAAGCTCTTCATTCTGAATACGTCTCAATATTAGCATGTATTTAAAAGTCTGTTTACAAGCCAAGTGGCCCATCAGAGCCAGAGTTTATCCCGCTTTCTATGGCATGAAGTGACTAGTAGTATTTTTTTACTTCCCCCCTGGATGAGATGCCAGTCCATAGCAGGGTTTACCCCAGCATTTCACCGGTGCCCGTTTATATACCTGGGTGGAGAGAGGCACCGTGGGAGTAAAGTGTCTTTCCCAAGGACACAACATAATGTCACCGGCCAGGACCGGAACCTGG